>NC_045732.1:2420170-2500646 GCF_009834535.1 Camelus ferus
TCTCTCTCTCTCTTTCTCTCTCTCTGGCTCTCTGTCTGTCCCTGTATAGATAGATAGATGATAGATAGATAGATAGATACATAGATAGATAGATACCTAGATAGATAGATACCTAGATAGATAGATAGATAGATAGATAGATAGATAGATAGATATAACATTCCATCCAGAAGTTGAAGAGTACACCCATTCTTTTCAAGTGCACATGGAACATTCTCATGGATAGATTACATGCTAAGTCATAAAGGAAGTCTCAGTACATTTAAGAAGATTGAAATAATATCAAATATCTTTTCTGACTACAACCATGTGATATTAGAAAGAAACTACAAGAAAAAAGTCCACACACACAAAAAATCTGTGAACACATGGAGGTTAAGCAAAATGCTACTAAACAGCCGATGGGCTACTGAAAAAAATATCACATATGAAATTTAAAAATACTTGGTCACAAAGGAAAATGGAAACACAATGATACAAAAAGTATGACACAGCAAAAACATTTCTAAGAAGCAAGTTTATAGTAGTACAGGCCTAACTCAGGAAACAAAATTCTAAAATAAACAGTCTAACCTTATATATCTTATATCACACAGAATTTAAAAAAAAAAAAAAAGAACAGAAAAACCAGAAGTTAGTAGAAGGAGAGAGGTAGTAAAAATTAGAATAGAAATAAATGAAATAGAGACCAAAACTATATAAAATATCCATAAAGCTAAGAGATGGTTCTTTGAAAAGCTATATAAACTCATCATTAAAAAAGCAAGAGGGATCAATTATTTTTTAAATTAGAAATGAAGAGAAGTTACAGCCAAAACCACAGAAATATGAAGGATCATAAGAGATTGTTATAAATAATTATAAACCAATAAAGACAACATAGAAGAAATGGATAAATACCTCAAGTGTACAACACCCCAAGACCAAATTTGGAGAGAAACAGAAATTATGAACAGACTAATTATCTCTAAATATCAATAGAGATCACCAGTAATAAAATAAAATCAGTAAAAACAAAACACAAAAACAAAAAACTCCCAACCAACAAAAGTCCAGGACTAGCTGACTTTATAGGTAAGCTCTACCAAACACTTAAAGATGAGTTAATGGCTATTTTTCTCAAACTGATCCAGAAAATTGAAGAGTAAGGAAGTTTCTGAACTCATTCTACCAGGCCAGCATCACCCTGATACTAAAACCAGAAAAAGATACCACCCAAAAAATAAAATTATAGGCCATTATCATTGATGAACATAGATGCAGAAAAATTCTCAACAAAATATTCACAAACTAAGGTCAACAACACATTAAAAGACTCATATAGTATGATCAAGTGGGATTTATTTAAAGGACTCAAGTTCAATATCTGTAGCTCAATCAATGTGAAATACCACATTAACAAATTCAAAATTAAAAATCATTTATCACCTCAATAGATGTATACAAATCTTTTGACAAAATCTAACATTCATTTCTAATGACAACTCTCAACAAAGTCGTTACTTCTGAGGGAACATTCCTCAATATACTAAGGGCAATATATGACAAACTCACAGCCAACATCATACTCAATGAGAAAAAGCTGAAAGCCTTTCCTCAAAAGTCACGAATAAGACACAGATGCCCACTGTTGCTGCTTTTATTCACCTTGGCGATTCTAGCCATAGCAATCAGACAAGAAAAATAAATTCAGAAATCCAAATTGAAAACGGAAAAGTAAACCTGTGACTGTTTGCTATATGTTTCAATGACATGAAACTGTATATAGAAAATCCTAAAATTTCTACAAAGTATCAGAACTAATAAATAATTTCAGTACAGTTGCAGGATGCAAAATTAATATATAGAAATCTGTCAGATTTCTATGCACTAGCAATAATCTCTCAGACAGAAATTGTTAAGAAGACAATCTCATTTATAATTGCATCAAGAAGAATAAAGTATGTAGGCTTGATACCTAGAACATCTAATCAAGGAGATAAAAGACTTGTACTTGCCAACTATAAAACACTGATGAATGAGATTAAAGATGCCACAAACAGATAGAAATATATACTGTTTTCATAGATTGAAAACAATATTTTCAATGACCATGTTACCCAATACAATCTTTACCTGAAATTTGTATAGAATCACAAAAGACCCCAAATAGCTAAAACAATCTTGAGAAAGAAGACAAATCTGAAAGCTTCACAGTCCCTGACTTCAGAGTATATGACAAAGGTACAATAATCAAAACAGTGTGGTACTGGCACAAAACTGGACACATACATACATAAATGGAACTGAAACCCACACCTACATGGTCAATTGCTCTATGACAAAGGAGGCAAGAGAATAAAATGGAGAAAAGACAGCATCTTCAATAAATGGTGTTGGGAAAACCAGATAGCTACACGCAGAAAAATCAAGCTAAACTACTTTCTCACACCATAAACAAAAATAAACTCAAAATATAAACATAAATGCTTACATTCAGGGCTTACCCTGAAACTGTAATACTCCTAGAAGAAAACATAGACAATATGCTCTTTGACATCCGACTTAGCGATATATATATATATATATATATTTTGATTATGTCTCCTCAGTCAAGGGAAACAAAAGCAAAAATGAACAAGTGAAACCACATAAAACTAAAAATCTTTTCTACAGTGAAAGAAACCATCAACAAAATGAAAGCAACCTATTAAATGGGAGAAGTCATTTACAAAAGACACATTCAAAAAAGGATAAATATCCAAAATATTCAAATAACTTATATTAACACAACACCAAAAAAGAAAAAAAAAAAGATAGAACACACAGTCTTCCTGAAAAATGGGCAGAGGGCCTAAATAGACATTTTTCAAAAAAAGGCATTAGATGACAAACAAACAAGTGGAAATATATTCTACATCACTCATCAGGGAAATGCAAATCAAAACCACAGTATGATACCTCTTCACATCTGTCATAATGTCTATTATCATATAGACAACAATTAGGATATGTTGGTGAGGATGTGGAGGAAAAAAATTCCTTGTCCACTGTTGGTGGGATTGTAAACTGGTTCAACTTCTATGTAAAACAATATGAAACTTCTCAAAAATTTAAAAGGAAAACTACCATATGATCCAGCAATTTACCTTCTGGGTGTTTACTCAAACAAAACAAAAAAACATTTTTTTTAAATATATGCACCCCTACCTTTATGCAGCATTATTTACAACTCCCAAGCTATGGAAGGAACCTAAATGTCCATGATAGATGAATACATAAATGTACAGACAAACACACACACACACACACACACACACACACACACACACACACACACACTGCAGAATGGAATATTACTCAGCAGCAAAAATCTTGCCATTTGTGAATACATGAAGAGAACAACAAGGTATGATGCTAAGTGAAATAAGTCAGAGAAAGACGAATACTGCATGATCTTACTTATGCATGGAATGTAAAACACAAGACAAACATGACCAAGTAAAGGCAGACACATAAATAGTAAAAACAGGTGGTTGCCAGAAGGGAGGGGTTAGGGGTGGGCAAAATATAGGGGAGGGGGATTAAGAGGTACAATCCTCCAGTTATACAATAGGTTAAGTCCATGGAATGTAGTATACAGTATAAGAAATATGGTCAATAATATTTTAATATATTTGTATAGGTACAGATTGTTACTAGACTTACCATGGTGATCAGTTCATAATATATAGAAATGTCAAATAATTATGTAGTACCCCTGAAAATAACATAATATTGTATATCAACTATATTTAAATAAAATTATCCAGATGGTATTTGATGGATAATTAGGTACTTTTTCTTCCCTTGTTTATTTGAAAGCTACATTAAGATATATTTCACATAGCATGTAATTTACCCATTGAAAGTGTACAGTACAATTATTCTTATATATTAACAAATATGTTCAATCAAGTTCTGGGTATTCATTCAAATTCAGGATATTTCCTTCACCCCAAAAGAAAATATTTTCCTTTTAGCTATCACCTGTCTATCTGTTCCCTCATAACCCTCAGGCCTAAGAAACCAGTAATTTATTTTCTGTCTCTGTGAATTTGACTTTTGTGGAAATTTCGTATGAATAGAATCGCGTAGTATGTGGTCCTTTATGACTAGCTTCTTTCACTCAGCTTAATGTTTTCCAGGTTTACACATGTTGCAGCACATATCAGTACTTGATTTATTTTTATTGCTGAATGATATTCTATTGTATGGATGTTTTGTTTATCTATTCATCAGTCGATGAACGCTTGAGTTATTTCCATTTTAGCTATTGTGAATATTGCTGCTCTAAACGATTGTGACTGTTTGGGGACAGATATATTTATTTCTTATGGGAACATACCTAGGAGTGGAGTTGCAGGGTCATACGGTAACTGTATGTTACCCATTTGAGGAATCTCATTTTCCAAAGCGGTTTCACCTTTTTACAGCCCCACCAGCAATGTATGAGACATTCAATTCTCCGCATTCTACCAACACTTGCTTTTATCTGACTTTTTGATTCTAGCCACCTAACGGGTGTGAAGTGGTATCTCATTGTGGTTTTTATTTGTATTTCCCTGATGGCTAATGACGGTCTGTATGATTTCATATGTTTTTTGGTCATCTTAATATTCCTTTTGGAGAAATGCCTACTTAGATCCATTGCCACCCCAGTTTAAATAGAGTTATTTGTCTTTATGTAATTGAGCTTTATGAGTCACTTGTTTATTCTAGACAGCCAATATGTGATTTTCAATTATTTCTATCACCCTGTAAGTTGTCTTTTTACTTTATTGATATTGTCCATTGGGGGGAAAACATTTAAATTTGATCAAGTCCAATTTATTTTATTTTATTTTTTAACATTTTTTATTGATTTATAATCATTTTACAATGTTGTGTCAATTTCCAGTGTAGAGCACAATTTTTCAATTATACATGAACATATATATATTCATTGTCACATTCCTTTCTCTGTGAGCTACCATAAGATCTTGTATATATTTCCCTGTGCTATACAGTATAATCTTGTTTTATCTATTCTACAGTTTTGAAATCCCAGTCTATCTCTTCCCACCTCCCACTCCCTTGGCAACCACAAGTCTGTATTCTATGTCTATGAGTCTGTTTCTGTTCAGTATTTATTCTTTTTTTTTTTTTTTTTTTTAGAGTCCACATATGAGCGATCTCATATGGTATTTTTCTTTCTCTTTCTGGCTTACCTCACTTAGAATGACATTCTTCAGGAGCATCCGTGTTGCTGCAAATGACATTATGTTGTCGGTTTTTATGGCTGAGTAGTATTCCATTGTATAAATATACCACTTCTTCTTTATCCAGTCATCTGTTGATAAACATTTAGGCTGTTTCTTGTTGTTTCTGCTTTTGATGACACGTTTAATAAATCAATTACCAAATCTAAGATCATGACTATAATTCTATATTTTTTCCTAGTAATTTTAAAGTTTTCACTCACATTTAGGCTTTTGATCTAATCAGAGATAACTTTGTACATGGTGCTATTAATTATTTTGAATGTCACTATCCAATTGTCCTACCACCTTTGGTTTAAAAAGTATTATTTCCCCATTGAATGCTCTCAGCTCCTTTGTCAAACATCAGTTGTTATGGACACAAAGGTTTATTTCTGAAATATGAATTCTATTCAATTGATCTGCATGTTCACCTTTAACCTGGGACAGCACTATCTTGGTTACTGTTTCTTTGAAGTAAGTTCTGAAATCAAGAAGTGTGGGTACCCCAACTTTGTTCCTTATTTTCCAGATTGTTTTGAATATCCTGGGTCCCTTGAAATACAATATAAATTTTAGAATCAAGTAATCAATACCAACAATAAAGTCAGATGGGATGATAATAGTGTAGTGAATCTAAAGATCAATTCAAAATATATTGCCAACTTAAAATATTAATTCTTCCACTTATGGAAATGGGAGGCCTTCTTTTTCATTTAGACCTTCTTTAGGTTCTTTCAACAATATTGTGTAGTTACAATAGTAAGTTTCATACTTCTTTTGGTAAATCTACTCCTAAGTATTTTATTATTTTTGATACTATTGTAAATGGAAAGGATTTCTCAATCTCCTTGGGATTTTTTTTATTGGAAGTATATACAAACACTGTTGCTTTTTCAGTATCGTTATTGTACCTTACAAGCTTATTTAACTCATTTATTACTTCTAATAGTGTTTAGTTATTCTTTATCATTTTCTACAGTCTAGATCACATATTCTGTGAATAGAGACAGTTTTAATTGCTTCATTTTCAATGAGCGTTGTCTTTTGCTTTTTTTTTTTTTAATTGCCTAATTGCTCTGGTTATAACCTGCAGGAAAAAGTTTAGCAAAACTGATGAGAGCAGACATCCTTGTCCTGTTCTTCATATTTGGGGAAAAGCATTCAGTCTTCAGACTTTAAGTATAATATTAATTGTCGGTGGTGTATGTTTGTTTGTTTGTTTGTTTGTTTTTGGTGGATTATGAATTGGGGAAGTTTCCTTCTGTGCTAGTTTGCTAGGGCTATTGTAACAAAGTACCACAAACTGAGTGGTTTAAACAACAAAATTTATTTTCTCATTTTTGAAAGCTACACATCTAAAAGTAAAGTGTCAGCCTTCCCTCTGAAAGTTTTAGCAAATTATCCATTCCAGGTCTTTCCTCCTAGATTCTGTAAATTTATTGGCTTTGACCACATGGATTCAATACTTACACAATGTTCTCCCTGTGTGAGTGTTTGCGTCCACATTTCTTCCTTTCATCAGAGCTCAGATCACATTGTATTAGGCCCTCCCTCCTCCAGTATGAACTCATCTTAACCAATATGTATGTAACAACTGTATTTCAATATAAGGCCAAGTTTTGAGGTACTGGATGTTATACATCAAACATATGAGTTTGGAGATACTCAATTCAACACATCTATCCTCTGTCTCCCAACAACAGTCAACCTTTTGCCCACCCCAACATGTATGTGTTTTTCCTAAACAAAACATATTTACCCCTTCCTAATACTTCAAAATTCTTAGCCCATTCCTGAATCAATCCTAAGTTGAAGTTTTCTTCTATGTATTATCTAAATGGGTGAGACACAGGATATGATTTGTCCTCAGGTAAATCTCTCCATCTATAAACATGTGAAATCAGGCAAGAAGTTATCTTCTCCCAAAATACAATGATGGCTTAGTCACAGGGTAGACGTCCCCATTCAAAAAGGAGAAATAGGAAGAGAAAAAGCAATCATGAATCGATAGCAGGTCCAAAATCCAGCTGGTCAAATTTCATTAGATTGATTGATTGATTGAATGGAAGTACAGTCAGTTTACAATGTTGTGTCAATTTCCATTAGATCTTAAAGCTTGAGAATAATCCTCATTGACTCAATGTTCTGTCCTCTGGGTCCACCAAGGTAGTGGCCTAATATCCTCAGCCTTAAGAGACAGCCCTGCACTCTGGAATCCAGGATGTGTCCCCACCTTCAGGGTCATTCTTACACTTACTTGAAAATTAACACATATTCACAGCTGAATAATTCTATATGTCCATTTCCTGCCAGTAGAATCTGAGAAGTCTAAAAGCCTTCCTTAATTTTGTCCCATCTCTCTCCTCTTCACTACAACTTTACAGTGTTTCTGCTGAATTTGTTGCTTGGACTCATAAGTCCCACACTTAATCTCTTCAGCAAATCCTTGTCTAGCCACTGTCCTGATGTTTTCTCCAAAGCACACTATTTTGTTCTTATGTTTGTTTGTTTGTTTCTTTGGAATATGGTTAAGCTGAGAATTTCCTGAATTTTCATTTCTGATTATTTTCTGTTTTATAATTTTTTTCAAATCATTCATCTAATGTTGTTTTATTATAAGTGCCCAGGAGAAACCAGGCCAAGTTTTCAACACTGCTTAAATGTCTCCTCAGCTAAATATACAAGTTTTTTCTTTTTTCCTTACATGTTCTACTGTTTCTAAACTGAATTTGAGTCCGGTCGACTGCATTCTGTAAAGTCAATCTACTGACACTGGGTTCTGGTGAAAGAAACTGCATAGTCTATTGTAAGACACCATACTAGGAGTCTGGACAGATAATGCTCAAAACACCTGAACTCTCTGATGGGTTTCAGGAAGGCATTGTTAAAGGCCAGATGAGATGGTGGGGGGTAATCACGGTTCTCCGATTTGTTGATGGTGAGGTAATAAGGTGGTATCACAAGGGTTAACATTAACAGTCCTTAGGCTCCAGTAGGCCTGGGAGCTATGTGCCCATGGTCGTCAAATAGTGAACATCTTCCATTTGGTGCTTTGTTTGACATCTTTAAAGCAACTCAAGAAATGGGTATCAGAAACTATTGTCTAGGTACTTCAGAGAGGAGGTAAAACAGAGGATATAAGGGAGAGATCTGTCCTGGGAAGACCCCATAGTGTCCTGCTCAGTTACACTACTTTCTACTCAACCAAACACAATTTACCCAAAATATCTGCTCTGGTTTCCAATAAGATCTTCCTCATTTCGGTCTCAGACCTCACCAGTAGTATATTTCACATTCATATAGATATCAACATTCTGTTTATGTGGGTGGGTGGGTGTTGTGTGTGCATTTGTATACTTTTTTCTTCTTTCTATGAGGACATAAGTCATATTGTATTATGGCAACAGCAGTATGACCTCATATTAACGTCAATAAATACATCTGCAAAACTGCTGTTTCAAATTAAGGCTACAATCCGATGTATCAGAGGTTTGGAATTAATATATGAAATTCTGGGCTGTACAGTTCATAGCATATCATCTTCAATTCCTAGTTTGTTTAGTGCTCATGAAAGGCATTGAAGGGGTCTTGGATTTTGTCAAACACTTTTTCTGGAACTATTGAGATAATCGTGTGTATTTTGTTTCTCTAGTCTCATAATGTGGTATATTACAGAAATTTATTTTAGTACATTTGATTAATCTTGCATGTCAGGGATAAAACCAACATGATTATAAAAAAATAATTCTTTTTTTTACGTGAGTGGATTTTGTTAGTGTTTTTTTGTCCATATTTATGAGATCTATTTGTAGTTTTAATTTTCTTACCATGTTTTAGAAATGTTGGGAACTGTTTCCTCCTCTTTATTTCTTTATTGAAGTATAGTTAGTTTACAATTTTATGTTAATTTCTGGTGTAGAGCATAGTGATGTATATATATATGTGTGTGTGTGTGTGTGTGTGTGTATACCTGTTGTATTATTTTTAACTGTAGACTATTACAAGTTACTGAATACAGTTCTCAGTGCTATACAGTAAGACATTGTTGTTTATCTAATTTCTATAGAGTAGTTAGAATCTGCAAAATCCAACCTCTCAATTTATCCATCCACCCTCTCCTTCCTTCCCTGGTAACCGTAAATATATTTTCTTGTGTCTGTGAGTCCATTTATGTTCATTTGTGTCACTGTTTAAGATTCCACCTCTAAGTGATCTTATATGGTATTTTTCTTTCTTTTTCTGGCTTACTTCACTTAATATGAAAAACTCCTGGTCCATCCATGTTGCTGCAAAAGGCATTATTTTATTCTTTTGTATAGATGAGTAGTATTCCATTGTGTGTATGTATATGTTTGTTTGTATGTATGTGTATGTATATATATGTGTGTGTATAATTATAGATATATCTATATCTATATCTATATCTATATATATATATCTCAATATGTATGCTCTACCCAATGCTCTACATATATATAACTTCTATATCCAATCATCTGTCAATGGACACGTAGGTTTTTTCCATGACTTAGCTATTTTTTATAGTGCTGCTATGAACGTTGGGGCACATGTATTTCCTGAATTAGAGTTTCCTCTGGATGTATGCCCAGGAGTGGGATTGCTGAATTATAAGATAAGTCTATTTTTTTTAAGGATTCTCTCTACTGATTTTCATAATGACTGCACCAAACCACATACCCACCAACAGTGTAGGAGGGTTCCCTTTTCTCCACACCCTCTCCAACATTTATTGTTTGTGGATTTTAAAAATGATGTCCATTCTGACCAGTGTGAGGTGATACCTCTTTATAGTTTTGATTTGCATTTCTCAGATAATTAGTTATATTAAACTTGTTTATGTGCTTCCTGGCATGTCTTCATTGGAGAAATGTTTGTTTAGGCCTTCTGCTCAATTTTGAATTGTGTTGCTTCTTTTCGTGTTATTGAGTACTATGAGCTGTTTGTATATATTCTGGGAATTAAGTTCTTGTCAGTCGAATCTTTTCCAAATATTTTCTCCCATTCCATAGGCTGTCTTTTTGTTTTGTTTATAGTTTCCTTTGCTGTGCAAAATTTTATAAGTTTAATTCAGTTACATATGTCTATTTTTGCTTTCATTTCTATTGCCCGGGTAGACTCCCCCAGGAGAACATTGCTGAGATTTATGTCAGAGAATGTTTTGCCTATGATTTCTTCTAGGAGGTTTATAGTGTCTTGCTCTATGTTTAAGTATTTAAGACATTTTGAATTTATTTTTGTGTATGGTGTGAGGCAATGTTCTCATTTTATTGATTTACATGGGCTATCCAACCTTCACAACACAACTCGCTAAAGAGGCTGTCTTTCCTCCATTATATATTCTTGCCTCCTTTTTTGACCATTAGTTGACCATGGCTGTGTGGGTTTATTTCTGGGATCTCTATTCTCACCCATTGATCCATATGTTTGCTTTTCTGCCAATATCATGCTGTTTGGTGTGATAGCTCTGTAGTATTGTCTGAAGTCTGGGAGAGTTATTCCTCCAGCTTTGTTCCTTTCCTTCAGTATTGCTTTGGCAATTCTGGGTCTTTTGTGATTCTATATAAATTTTAGGATCATTTGCCCTACTTCTGTTAAAAAATGTCCTGGGTAATTTGACAGGGATCACATTAAGTCTTCTTAAATTCCAGGAGCATGGAATATATTTTCACTTATTTAAATAGTCTTTAGCTTCTTTAGTCAATGTTTTATAGTTCTCTGCATATAAATCTTTCACTTACTTGGTCAGGTTTATTCCCAAGTATGTTATTTTTCATGTGATTTTAATGGGGATTTTTTTTTTTAACTTTCCTTTTCTGAACTTTCATTGTTAATATAAAGATTTTCAACAGGTTCCTGTATGGTTATCTTGTATCCTGCTACCTTGATGAATTTGTTTATAAGCTCTAGTAGTTTATGTGTGGAGTCTTCAGGGTTTTCTACATACAATATCATGTCATCTGCATATAATGACAATTTTACCTCTTCTACTCTAATTGGATCCTTCTTATGTATTTTTCTTTTTTGATTGCTATGGGCAGGACTTCCAAATATATGTTGAGTAAAAGTGATGAGAGTGGGGGCATCCTTGTCTTGTTACAGATTTTAGTGGGAAGGCTTTAAATTTCTTACCATTGAGTATTATGTTGGCTGTGGTTTTGTCATAAATAACTTTTATTATGTTGAGATATATTCCCTATATACCCACTTTGTTAAGAGATTTTATCATGAATGGATGCTAAATTTTATCAACTGCTTTTTTTTCTCCATCTATTGAGATGATCATGTGTGGTCCTTTATTTTGCTGATGTTTTGTATCACATTGATTCATTTGCTATGGTGAATCATCCTTCTGTCCCTGGGATGAATCCAACTTTTTTATAGTGTATAATATTTTCTATGTTGTTAAATTATGTTTGTTAATATTTTGTAGAGAAGTTTTAAATCTATGTTCATTAAGGTGTTGGCCTGTAATTCTCTTTTTTGGTAGTGTCTTTGTCTGGTTTTGGTATCAGGGTAATGGTGGCTTCATAGAATGAACTTGGGTGTGTTCCCAATTGTGCAAACTTTTGGAAAAGGTTGATAAGAATTGGTATAAGTTATTTTTTGCAAGATTGGTAGAATTTCCCAGTGAAGCCACCCAGATCTCAACTTTTGCTTGCAGGGTTTTTTTTTTTTTTTAAATTACAGATTCTATTTCCCTTCTAGTGACTGGTCTGTTCAACTCATCTATTTCTTCTTGATTCAGTTTTGGTGGACTGTATGTTTCCAGAAAGTTGTCCATTTCTTCTAGGTTGTCCAATTTGTTGCCATATAGTTGCTCATAGTATTTTTTCTTTTCTTGCACTTCTGTGGTATCAGTTGTAATTTCTTCTATTTCATTGTTTTATTTTGTTTATTTGTGTTCTCTATTTTCTGTTTCTTTTTAGTGAGCATGGTGATCATTTTATTTACTCTTTCAAAGAAAACCACGTCTTGGTTTGATTAAGTTTCTCTATTTTTTTAGACTTTACTTTATTTATTTCCTCCATGATCTTTATTATTTCTTTCCTTCTGCTGACTTCAGGTGTTGTTGTTGTTATTGTTGTTGTTTTTCTAATTACTGTAGGTGGTATGTTAAGTGTTTCATTTGGGATTGTTCTTGTTTTCTGAGGTAGACTTGTATCCCCATGAACATTTTTCTTAGGATTGCTTTTGCTGCATTTCCAAGATGTTTTTGTGGTTGTGTTTTTATTGTCATTTGTCTCAAGGTATTTTTAAATTTCCTCTTTGATTTTTTTCATTTACCCATTGATTTTTCAGTAGCATGTATTTTAGTCTCCATTCAGTTGTTATTTTCTCCTTTTTATTTTTCCTGTGGTTGATTTCTGATTTCATGCCATTGTGGTCAGAAATAATGCTTGAAAGAGTTTCTATCCTCTTGAATTTGTTGAGGTTGGTTGGTGTCTGCATATGTGGTCTATCCCAAAGAATGTTTTGTGTGCACTTGAAAAGAATGCATAATCTGTTTTTCATGTTTTTTCTGGAAACTATCAATTAAGTATAACTATTATCTTGTGTCATTAATATCTATGCTACCTTTATTGATTTGATGTCTGGAAGAGCTCTCCAGTGGTGATAGTGGTGTGTGAAATCCTACTACTCTTTTATTCCTGTCAATTTCTCCCTTTATATCTGTTAGTATTTGCTTTATGTACTTAGGTGATCCTACATTGGGTGCATATATGTTAATGAATATAATATCATCTGCTTTTATTGATCCTGTTATCATTATGTAGTGTCCTTATTTATCTTTCTTTGTGGCCTTTGTTTTGAAGTCTATTTGGCTTGGTCCCCACAAATCTTGTCATTTTCACTTGCATGAAATATACTTTTCCATTTCCTCACTTTCAATCTATGTGTGTCTTTCACCCTAAAGTGGGTCTCTCATAGGCAGCATAGTTGTTGTATGCCCCTGTTTTGTTATCCAATCTACCACTCTATGACTTTTGATTGGAGCACTTATCCAATGACCTTTATGATAATTATTGATAGATGTGTGTTTATTACCATTTTAAACCTCGTTTTGCCATTGATTTTGTATTTCTTCTTTGTTTCTTACTTTTTTTTTTTGGATTTCCTTTTGTGGTTTAATAATTTTCTTTTTAATAGTTTGATTTTTTTTTTTTTTTGGTTTTGTCTCTCTCTCTCTCTCTTTTTTTTTTTTTTTTTTTTTTTTGCTTTTTCCTTTTGATTTGTGGTTACCCTGTTTTTCGAGTATGTTAACCCATTACTATGTCTATTTTCTCTAGACTGGTAATCATGTAGACTCAAACACAACCTAAGAAAACAAACAAAAACAAAACAAAACAAAACAAACTGAAGAAACAGCAACAACAACAAAGGAAAATAATCTACATTCTTTGCTCCCCACTCCCACTTTTTCATAAATTTGGTGTCCTCTTTTACCTACCTCTTCATGTTTATTCTTTTGTTGTTCATTGTAATTATGGCATTTCCCATCAAGATATTTTCTTCTTTATAGATGCCTGCTTGTTTTCTATTTAGAGAAGAACTTCCAATATTTCCTTTAGGATAGGTTTAGTATTGCTATATTCTTTTGGTTTTTGCTTGTCTGAGAAATTTTGATCTCTACTTCTATTCTGGTTGATGGTCTTGCTGGGCAGAGTATTTTAGTTTGAATGTTTTGCTCTTTCAGGTCTTTCAGTATATCTTGCCACACACTTCTGTCCAGAAACATTTCTGTAGAGAAATCAGCTGGTAGTCTTATGGGGCTTCCCTTATAACTTTTTGTTTTTATCTTGCTGCCTTTGGAATCTTTTGTTTATCTTTAATTTTAGCCATCTTAATTATAATATGTCCGGGTGTGGGTCTGTTCGGTTTTATCTTGTTTTGGACCCTCTGTGTTTACTGTACTTGAATGTCTCTTTCTTTCTGTAAGTTTGGGAAGTTTTTCATCATAATTTCTTCAAATATTTTTTGATCCCCTTTTCTTTTCATTCTGCTTCTTGGATCCTTATTTTGCTTAGGTTGGCACACTTTATATTATCCCATATATCACTTATATTGCTTTTATTTTTTTCCATTTTTTTTCTGTCTGCTGTTTTGAATGGGTGATTTACATTAACCTGTCTTCTAAACCACTTATTCTATCTTTTGCATTATTTAGTCTGCCATTGATTGCCTTTAGCTCTGCTTTTATCTCAGCAATTGAGTTTTCTGATTTATTTGCCTCCTTTTGATAGTTTATATTTCCATTTTATAGTATTCTGCATTTTTATCAAGAACCTCTCTTATTTCTGTCAGTGATTTTTATTTTCTCTGTTTTGAACTAAGGCTCTGGTGTATAGTAGAGGTTCATTTCATTGTTTGTTCTTTCTGGGGATATATTTTGTTCTTTTAAATGAGAGTGGCTGCTCAGCTTTTTAATTTTACTTATAGTTCTCTGACTCTATACATTTTGGAGTAATAGTTATCCAGTGTGGTCTCAAAGGGCTGTTTTTAGGAGGGAGCATTTCTGTGTAGACTGTGTGTCTAATATTCTTGTTGCCAAGGCTTTTTTAGAATAGATGAGTGTGATGGTTTTTCACCATGTGTGCTGGTTCTTATCTCCTTGTTTTGGCATGTGGTTGGTATTGTGGTGACCAGAGCCTGCACTGGATGTTGAGTGGGGACTCCTCTTTACTCTGTGGTTTTCACAGCCCTGTCAGGGGCCATGTCTGCTCCCATGCAGTTGGAACAGAGTTGCCTAGGCCCATTTCTGAGCTGTCATGTGTGGTAATTTGGAGTGGAGTGCTTTAGCTGGGAGGAGAGCTGCTGAGTATTTCTTTGTGGGAGTTGTCCACTGGGAAGTTCCCTCTGTGGTGTCACCTGTAACTCTTTGTGTAGGCTTAAAAAGAGCACTTTGTTAATTCTGCCCTTATTTACACCACAGCCCCAGGAATGCCAGCAACCGGCCCTGGTTTCCCACAGGCTCTGCACCCAAAAAGCCACCAGAGCAGATCTGCCAACATTAGGCACCAGGAACCTCCATAGTGCAAATGCAGTCATGCACTTGGATCTAGTGATAGCTAGAGGGTCAACCAATTCCCAGCCCCACCTGAATAGATGCACACCCACCATTAATGTCAGATCCACCCCCACTGCACACCAGTACTCCTCTTGGATGTCCCAGAGGCACTGAGTTCACAATGGCAGCAGTGGAGCAAATATGCCACTCCCTCCTGGGTCTTGGCTTAAATCTCAGTTCCACTTGCAATGTCATGATACTCTTGGGCATGGATTCAGGTTTTAGCCCCACCTCCACCTAGGAGATGGACACCAGTGATTCTGCCCCTCTGAACTGAGCTACGCATTCTGCTATGTCTGTACCTTGTCCTTCCCTCCACAAGAGTGTGTTTATAATGGTGCTGAGCAATGCCCTCTGGGCTACTGGAGAAGGCTGCTATGGCTGACCATGTTCCACTGCTTCTTCTGTGTGCACCAACAGTGGAGATTTCAGTGATAGACCCAGGCCTTTTGCACATGCTCCCAGCCTCAGCCTGACCACACTCCAGCTCCCTGAGGCTGCCTTTACACTGTCAACCCCAGTCTTCTACCAAGGTCCATCCTCTGAAGCCTGAGCTCCAGCACCCACTTTTGGCTTCCACCAGCCAGCTTGCATCTAGGACTAGGGATCACATGGACCACCAGAGCCAAACTCTCTCCATTCTGTCTGCTGCAATGTAGCTTATGTGCTCTCCACCAAATCTCTGAATTTTCCCTTCTGCCCCAGCTATACTCACTTCTGGAGAGGGGGAATCCCAGGGTGTGGGTGCTTTGCCTCTTTTGCCACTCCTACCCCAAGGGAAAGGTCCCATCCTGATTTCTATTTTCTTTTTCCTCCTATTCATTTTCATGATGATTTTCCTTGTAGTTCCACTTGTGTAAGATTTCCTACAAGAGTTTTGTGAGAATTGTTCCACATGTAGAAGTATTTTTGAAGTATTTGTGGGAGCCAGTGAGATCCATGTCCTTCTATCCCAACATCTTGAAACCACTCTCCTCCTTCTCTTTTATGAAAGAATTTGTTTAACATTTTGCATTAATTACTTTTTAAAAGTTTAGTATAATTTCCTAGTGAAGTCATAGTTGGCCTGGGATTTTCCTTGTAGATAAGTGTTTTGAATACTGATTAAATATCTTTCCTGTTACAAGTCTGTTTAAATTGTTTCTTTCCTCCGGTAATTATATCACCTACAGGCTGTCAAGTTTGTTTTCTGTTTATTTGTTTAAAATGTCAAGAATAAGATGAAGATTAATAGACCAAACTGATCTTACAAAATGTGTGTAAAATAGAAAAAGTCACAAGAAGAAATTAAATGATGAAAAAAAACATAGACAAAGGAAGATATATAGTAAAAACAGTGGATCAACTGTTTAAATACTTTAGTACAAAGGTCAAAATAAAAATTGTTAAATAAACTGTAACAGCAATAGAAAGCTAAAGAACATACATGAAGATATAAAATGTGGCATTAGAAATACAAAACAAAAGCGGAGGGACAAAATGTAGATCTGCTAGAGTTTATTTGAACTTAAATGACTACCAGTTTAATGCAAGTAGATATACTTATATGTCAACATATATCAACTTCCTGGTAACCAAAAACAATCCCCTACAATAGATATACAAAAACTAGAAAGAAAGCAACAAAGACATCGCACTAAAATAGTAATCAAACTTCAAGTGGAGAAACTAAAAGAAGAAGAAAAGAACCAAAACTATGAAAACAATCAGAAAACAAGTAATAAAATGGAAATAAGAACGTACTGATGAATAATTACTCTAAATGTCAATGACCTAATGGCTCCAATCAAAAGACATAGGGTGGCTGATTAGATAAGAAAAAGTGACCAAGACCCTTAATTCAGGAATAAATAGGTACACAGACTGAAAGTGAGAGAAGAGAAAAAGATACTTTATGCAAATGGGAATGACATGAAAGCAGAGGCAACAGTACTCATATCAAACAAAATAGACTTCAAAACAAAAGCTGTAAAAAGAGAAATAAACAGGAAGAGATAAGATGGCAGAGTAGAAGGACACTCATAGCTCACCCTCTCCCACAAAAGCACCTGCGGAACTCCGACAGAACATCGCCCTCTTCAAAAGATAGAGATGCCAAAAATCCGGTAACAGAAAAGGAAAAAAGAAAGAACAAAAGACATAGCAGAGCAGGACGGGTACCGCGGGGAGGGAGCGGCAAAGGAGGTCTGGCGCTGGTTTGCTTGGTCTCCCCCCTCCAACTGAGAGGCCAGCGGGATGGAGGGGGAGCCTCCAAGGCTGGGATCTGTACATAGCAGCCCTTGACTGACAGAGCTAAGTTAAACGGGCACATAGGGACCCCCGACACCCAGCCTGAGACGCGGGCCAGTAGCTGCGTTCAGGGCCAGGCTGCCCAAGCCAGGTGGAGGATGGGTGTGGCTGCACTGAGGCAGCCCCGGGGGACTGCAAGGTGCTGCGCGCCGTGACTGTGGGTGTACAGGGCGGAACAACCTTGGCCCGCTATAAAACAACATGGTTGGTGTGCCCTGGGAAGAAGGGTGCATACCCCATCACTGAAAACCCACAGAAAGTTTTTGGGGGAAGAGATGCTGGGCTCAGGCACAGCCGCCGTATCCTCCAGCACTTAGCATCCATGCAGAGGCGGGGGCGAATCCTGTATCCGCACCTAAGGGCTCAGCAGCCTCAAAGGCCAGACTGCGACTTGTCTACAGCCCAAGGCAGATAGGACCCTTCCATCCTGGTCCCTCAGAGATCTTGCTCCGCAAAGACAAACAAGGAGCTGAGTTTTGGCCCGGAGCAGGGACAAGGCTGTCCCTCGGTCTTCCCCGGAGCGCCGACCTGAGGCAGAACACGCAGCCGCACTGAGCAGTGGCACTACCAGCGCCGGGAGAGGGAAGGCGGCTCCCCGCCTTTCAGGCAGGAACACAGCCCCGACTGCGGTGCTGGGAGGGGGTGCGACCCACTCTCCTACCAGGCCAGTCTGCAACATCTGACAGCAGCATCGGGAGGGGCAGTGACCCACCCGCCCACAGCAAAGGAGAGCTGCATCTGACCCAGTGTTGGGAGGAGGCGCGATCTGCTTGCCAACAGGTACTGAGAGCAACACAGAAGAGGGTGCCAATGGAGGGCCTCTGGAAACAGCAAGCTGAACTTCCAAAACAGGACGAAGACAGAAAGACTTCACATTAAAAGCACACAGACTCCAGGAGAACACGGACACCCCACCCTCCTCCTTTTTTTTTTTTTTTAATCTGTTTTTACCTGTTCTATTTTCTATTACCTTCTTAATTTTTACTTCTTAATTCATTTCTATTTCTCTTGGGTTTTGGTGTCCTGTTATTGATTAGACACAGGTTTCAAATACATCTTTTCCCCTTTTTTTTAAAGGTTTTAAAAGGACGTCTCAACCCGGTTGATATTCTGCTTCAACTTGTTCTTCTAATACTCTTTATAAACTGTTTTCAAACCTTCTTTCTCCCTTCTTTTAAAATTCTTTCTCTCTCTCCCTTATGTTTCCTTTTCTTCCTAAGTCTTATACCTAAATAGGCTTTAGGTAGTTAAACTACTTAAGGACCACAATAGATAACTGATACTCCATAAACCACAGTGCCAGAGAGGTATGAGCAAGATGAAGAAGCAGAGAAACATTTCCCAATTAAAATAACAAGAGAAATCCCCTGAAAGAAAGATCAATGAAATAGATATCGATAGCCTAGTAGATCAACGATTTCAAAAAAGGAGTGATCAAAGTGCTGAAGGAATTAAAAGAGATAGTGTTTAGAGATATAAAATATGTCAAAAATGAAATTGAAGCTATAAAGAAGAGCCAAGTAGAATGGGTAAACTCATTGGCTGAGATAAGGAATGATCTAATAGCTGTACAAAGCTGACTGGATAATGCAGAGGAACGAATTAGTGTCCTAGAAGACAGGACAATAGAAAGCACACATTCAGAAGAGCTACAAGAGAAACAAATAAAAAATAATGAAAATAGAATAAGGGACCTATGGGATAATATAAAGCATCCCAATCTTCACATAATAGGGGTCCCAAAGGGGAAGAAAGATCAAAGGGGATTGAAAAGGTTTTTGAAGAAATCATGACTGAAAAGTTCCCAAACTTAAAGAAGGAATCAGATATCCAAGTACAGGAAGCTCAGAGGGTCCCAAACAGAAAGAAGCCAAATAAACCCACACCAAGACATATCATAATCAAGATGGCCAGAATCAAGGATAAAGAAATGATTCTAAAGGCATCAAGAGAAAAGCAAAGAGTAAGTTACAATGGAACCCCCATAAGGTTCTCAGCTGATTTCTCTACACAAACACTACAGGCCAGATGGAGTGGCAAGATATATTCAACGTCCTGAATGAAAAAAAGATGCAGCCTAGGATACTTTATCCAGCAAGGCTATCCTTTAGGATAGAAGGAGAAATAAAGAATTTCACAGACAAGAAAAACTGCAGGAGTTTAGCAACACTAAACCCATGCTAAAAGAAATATTGAAAGGGCTATTCTAAATAGAAAAGCAGCAGGATGCTACAGAAATGAGAAACTCACAACTGGAAAGGTGAGAACTCACGAATTACAAATAAACACAAAATTATAAAAGAAGACATACAAGTCACTGAGAGTGGGAGAGGGAGGCAGGTAAATATAGAAGAGATATATTTTTCCTATTTTAAATTTTTTTAACTGTAGGATGGGTTTGAGATCATGTTACTATCAGTTTAATAAAAACAGTTATAGTAATGCGTTAATAGATTTACGAAGAAGGGTAACCACAAGACAAAAACTTACAAGGGATTCACAAAAACTAAATAAAATCCATGATAAGACAAAGGAAAATTACCAAATCACAAAAGGAAGAAGAAAGGAACAAAGAGGAAATACCAAATCAACTGCAAAGAGAAGTTCAAAATGACAATAAACACACATCTATCATTAATTACTGTAAATGTTAATGGACTAAATGCTCCAGTCAAAAGACACAGAGTGGCAGACTGGATAAGAAAGCAAGAACCTTCAATAAGCTGCATGCAAGACACCCACTTTAGGGAGAAGGACACATATAGATTGAGAGTGAAAGGGTGGAAAAGGATATTCCATGCAAATGGAAAAGCCAAAGAAGCAGGTTTTGCAGTTCATTTCAGACAAAATGGACTTTAAAACAAAGGCCATAAAGAAAGATAAAGAAGGACATTATATAATGATTAAAGGAGTGATACAAGATGAGGATATTACACTCGTTAATATGTATGCACCCAATATAGGTGGACCTAAGTACAAAAAACAATTACTAACAGAGATAAAGGGGGGTATTGAGGGGAATACAATCATAGTTGGAGATTTTAACACTGCATTAACATCACTAGGCAGATCTTCCAGACAGAAAATAACAAGGCAACAGAGAAATTAAATACTACAATAGAAAAACTAGATTTGGTGGATAATTTCAGAGCATTACCTCCCCCAAAAATAGGATAAGGATTGTTTTCAAGTGCACATGGAACATTTTCCAGGATTGATCATGTACTTGGGCACAAAAGAAACCTCAACAATTTTAAGAAGATAGAAGTTGTCTCAAGCATCTATACTGGCCACAATGCCATAAAACTGGAAATCAACAACAGAGAAACAAAAGAGAAAAAAAGGAAAGCATGGAGATTAAACAGTATGTTATTGAAAAACCAATGGGTCATTGAGGAAATCAAAGCTGAAATTAAAAAATACCTTGAGACAAATGATAGTGAAAGTACAACCTCTCAAAATCTATGGGACACAGCAAAGGCAGTGCTAAGAGGGAAGTTTATAGCGATACAGGCCTTTCTCAAAAAAGAAGAACAATCTCAAATAAACAATTTGACCCAGCAGCTGAATGAATTAGAAAAAGAAGAACAAAAAGCCCCAAAAGGCAGCAGAAGGAAGGAAATAATAAGGATCAGAGAGGAAATAAATACAATAGAGATTAATAAGACCATAGAAAAAATCAACCAAACCAAAAGCTGGTTTTTTGACAAAGTAAATAAAATCGACAAACCTCTGGCCAAACTCACAAAGAAGAAAAAAAAGAGAGCACAAATTAGCAAACTAAGAAAGGAAAACGGACAAATTACAACAAATAAAATAGAAACACAGAATATCATACGAGAATAGTATGAAAAACTATATGGAAATAATTGGATAATCTAGAGGAGATGGACAAGTTTCTGGAAACATACTGTCCACCAAGACTGAATCAAGAAGAAACTGACCACTTAAACAATCCGATCACTAGAAAGGAAATAGAAATAGCAATTAAAAACCTTCCTACAAACAGAAGTCCAGGACCGGACGGCTTCACCAGGGAATTATACCAAACGTACAAAGAAGAACTCATACTAGTACTTCTCAAACTCTTCCGGAAGACTGAAAAGGAGGGAATACTCCCAAATTCATTCTATGAAGCCATCATCACCCTGAATCCAAAACCAGGCAAAGACACTACAAAAAAAGAGAATTATAGGCCAATATCACTGATGAACATAGACACCAAAATTTTAGCAAATACAATCCAACAACACATAAAACAGATTATACATCATGACCAAGTGGGGTTCATCCCAGGGACACAAGGGTGGTTCAACATACGCAAATCAATCAATGTAATACATTCACATCAACAAGAGAAAGGACAAAACCTACATGAGCCTCTCAATACATGCAGAAAAAGCATTTGATAAAATTCAACACCCATTTATGATAAAAACTCTCGCCAAAGTGGGTATAGAGGGAACATATCTCAACATCATAAAAGCTATATGTGACAAACCTACAGCCAGCATAGTACTCAATGGTGAAAAACTCAAAAATCTTCCCACTAAAATCTGGGACAAGACAAGGATGCCCACTATAACCACTCCTATTCAACAGTCTTGGAAGTCCTAGCCACAGCAATCAGGCAAGAGAGAGAAATAAAAGGGATCCAAATTGGAAAAGAAGAGGTAAAAGTGTCACTATATGCCGATGCCATGTTACTATATATAGAAAACCCTAAAATTTCCACACAAAAACTACTAGAGCTGATTGAAGAAATCAGCAAGTTAGCAGGTTACAAAACTAACGTTCAAAATCAGTTGCATTTCTTTACACTAATGATGAATCAACAGAAAAAGAAAGTAAAGGAACAATCCCCTTTAAAATAGCACCCAAACTAATAAAATATCTAGGAATAAATCTAACCAAGGAGGTGAAAGAATTATACACAGGAAGTTATAAACCACTGATGAAGGAAATTAAAGAAGACTTTAAAAAATGGAAAGATATCCCATGCTCTTGTATTGGAAGTATCAATATTGTTAAAATGGTCACACTACCCAAGGCAATCTACAGATTTAATGCAATCCCTATCAAATTACCCAGGACATATTTCCCAGAACTAGAACAAATCATAATAAAATTTATATGAAACCATCAAAGGCCTAGAATTGCCAAAGCATTACTGAAGAGAAAGAAAGAGGCTGGAGGAATAACTCTTCCAGACTTCAGAGTATACTATAGAGCTACAGTCATCAAGACAGCATGGTATTTGTACCAAAACAGACATATAGACCAATGGAACAGAATAGAGAGCCCAGAAATGAACCCACAAACTTTTGGTCAACTAATCTTCGACAAAGGAGGCAAGAATATACAATGGAATAAGGACAGTCTCTTCAGCAAACGGTATTGGGAAAACTGGACAGCAGAATGTAAAGCAATGAAGCTAGAACACTCCCTTGCACCATACACAAAAATCAACTCAAAATAGATCAAAGACTTAAACAGAAGACAAGATACAATAAACCTCCTAGAGGAAAACGTTGGCAAAACATTATCTGACATACATTTCAAAAATTTTCTCCTAGAAGAAATAAAAGTAAGAATTAACAAATGGGACCTAATGAAACTTACAAGCTTCTGCACAGCAAAGGAAACCAGAAGTAAAAGAAAAAGACAACCTACGGAATGGCTGAAAATTTTTGCAAATGAAACCGACAAAGGCTTGATCTCCAGAATATACAAGCAGCTCATATGACTCAATAAGAAAAAAAGCAAACAACCCAATCCAAAAATGGGCAGAAGACCTAAACAAGCAATTCTCCAAGGAAGACATACAAATGATCAAAAGGCACATGAAAAACTGCTCAATATCACTAATTATCAGAGAAATGCGAATCAAAACTATAATGAGGTATCACCTCACACCAGTCAGAATGGCCGTCATTCAAAAATCCACAAATGACAAATGCTGGAGAGGCTGTGAAGAAAGGGGAACCCTCCTACACTGCTGGTGGGAATGCAGTTTGGTGCAGCCACTATGGAAAACAGTGTGGAGTTTCCTCAGAAGGCTAGGAATAGACTTACTGTATGATCCAGGAATCCCACTCCTGGGCTTATATCCAGAAGGAACCCTACTTCAGGATGACACCTGTACCCCAATGTTCATAGCAGCACTATTTACAATAGCCAAAACATGGAAACAGCCTAAATGTCCATCAACAGGTGACTGGATAAAGAAGTGTTGGTATATTTATACAATGGAATACTACTCAGCCATAAAAACCGACAACATAATGCCATTTGCAGCAACATGGATGCTCCTGGAGAATGTCATCCTAAGTGAAGTAAGCCAGAAAGAGAAAGAAAAATACCATATGTGATCGCTCATATGTGGAATCTAAATAACAAAAACAAAAACAGAGAAACAAACAAATACAAAGAGTAAATAAAGGACAGAAATAGACTCACAGACAGAGAATACAGGCTTGTGGTTAACAGGGGGGTGGAGGGTGGGAAGGGATAGACTGGGATTTCAAAATTGTAGAATAGACTTCTCTGTATAGCACAGGGAAATATACACAAAATATTATGAGAACTCACAGAGAAATAAATGTGACAAAGAATGTGTATATGTCCATGAAGGACTGAAAAATTGTGCTGAACTCTGGAATTTGACTGCTACATTGTAAAATGATTATAAATCAATAAAAAATGTTTTAAAAAAAAAGGAATAAAAAAAACTGAATTTTAAAATACCAAAACTTTCTTTGGCCTTAATTTTATCTCCTTGAGCTAATTAGGTCAGTCCTAGGTCATTGTTTGTTGTATTTACATTTCTGATCTTCAAGACAAAGACAGTCACTTCCAGTTCCCCAAAGAACTGGTTTGTCTCTTAGGCTCAATTGTATCTCCTTAATTTGCTTTACTGTATCAGTGAGAAGAGCTGTAAACAAAGAATTCCATGTTTTAAAACTTTAAGGTTTAATTTATCATGTCTTCAAAAGCTTGCAGAAGGCATTTAGTAAGATCTCTTTTCCTTGAGTTATTAGTTAAACCCAGGGTAAATCTCTAATTTTTTTTTTTTTTTAGCCCCTGAATATTAGTTTTTAGTTTTACTTTATATTGGATGGCTCATGCAACTCTGTTGGTTTCCTTTAGTTTGTTTAATTAATATTTTCTGAGGGACAGATATGTGCCCAGCCTTATAATACCAAGAAGGGGAAGCATTTTTCCATTGAAACACATCTATCCCACAAGATAATTAAGCAAAAGAGGTTTATATAAAGCCCACTTAAATATACCAATTTTACAAACTTTTGTCTCAATTTTATTAACTCTTATACCTTTAATTTTAATATTCATTAGGTCTAATCAATATTTCTTAGTTTTAGAAGGAGTGTCAGAAGCCTTTTTTTTAAATTTCTTGTCCAATTTATCTAATTTTATATAAAAGTCTCTGGGATCACCAATTTTGAGCCAAAGGACTTAGGCCCTTGTAAATTTTCATTTGATTAATTGGTCTGTTGCCCCAATCACTGATCAAGTATCTCAGTCTATATATATTTTTTTCCAGTCCTATAAATATATATATTTTAAACTGGGGTAAATAAAGCGGGCTTGTTTGAACTTTAATGTTGGGGACCAGTAGGTGATCTCTTAGGCCTTTTTTTTTTTTAACTTTACATAGTGTAGTATCAAAACCTTGTATCTTAATCCAAAAATGTCCATTTTATTTATCCCATTCAAAATAACCATCTAAAAATATTTATCCATTTGGGATAAGTCCCTTTTTTTTTTCTCCTTAAGAAAAAATCTTTTGACATTTTTACAATTCCTTCTTTCAGTTACTCAACCTAATTAACATTAAATATTGTAATGTTTTTATTAGCATCTCTAAAACCATTGAGGGGAAAGGGAAAAGACAAATGTAGCTTTCCAAACCGGTCTTTTCCCTCTTTTAAACTAAGTTCTTAGGTTAACCATTAGATATATTTTTCCACCTTGAAACTTGATTGATTTTAATAGGTACCAATAAAACAGCTGTTTATAATGAGAGCTCTCTTAACTTTCACCAATTTAGAAGTTTTTCCAAATTAAATGATCCATTCTGTGGCGATCAATTAATATGTATATAGTGATTTTAAACCAATAAGATAAAGAGGCTTTTCCACATGAGAGTGGGGGTGTTGCCTAAATAAAATTCTAGTTTACTCCCCAAAAGGTAAAGGCCTTTGTGGCCCATGCTGATGTAACAAAGGTCAAAATGACAAAATGCCTGAGAATTAGTACAAAGAACCGCCGAGAGTCCCAATTTATTTGCTTGGCTGCCACATGCACACAATACTTGTACCCTTTGCATGGCAGAGTCCAAGGCTTCCTTTAAATAAAAGGAAACACATATATACATACACAAACACACACACACACACACATGAAACACCCAGAGAAGGACAAACATCTACATTTCAAGGACACAGGAAGAGAAATCCAAGTTCCCCCTAAAGGGGCTTTTGTTTTTATAAGGTCAGAATTCCAAAAAATGTTTTATCAGGCCTGGCTAGTTACTTTCAGAGTGAGATTGTTTTTTAAATTCCCAATTAAAGTTGTAAGTTTTGTAAGTAAATAAACCTGGCTGGGTTATTTGTTGGAGGCTGGCAGTCTGTCATTTCTTTTTCTTGTGTTTTGAAAGTTCTATTCCCCATTTTAAGGTCGGGTTGTCAGAATAAAATTGGTAGCAGGTTTTCCAGCAGGGACAACTGCATGGCATGAGGTCTTTGCTTCTACCACTCCTGCAAGTTTCTCAGTCACCCGAGAAAGCTGTTACCAGCCAGGAGAAGGGTCCCATTTTTGGAGATGAAAGGTTTCTCATAAGAGTTTTACTTTTATCCTGACAAAGTTAATGGAGGTAGCCAAATTGAGGAAAGCGTTAGACCAGCCTCTTACCTAACCACTCAGTTCAGACCCCAGTATCTTTCAACTGGGCCCCACTCGGGACGTCTCCACTGAGTGGGTATTTCCTGGTATCTTTCAACCAGACCCCACCCAGCATGTGTCCACTGGGTGGGTATTTACCCCCAGTATTTCTCAACTGGAGGGCCAGGTACCTGGATACACCGCAAAATAAAACTCAGGATCATCAACCAATACGGGAGATCTGGGAACCAGGAGAGACCCACTCAAATTCATCTGGACTCCGCGAGGAGGCGGATGGGCACAAAGGGCCACTACTGGTACCAAGGCTCCGGTTCCTCGTAGAGTTCAGGCGAAGGAGAGAAGTCTGCTCTGGGTCTCTTCGTGGTCGCCAAAACTGTCAACTGAAATAAACACGCAGCCTAAAAGTTAAGTTATGTTTTATTTGGTGGGAGGACTCGAGCCGGGATGACAGCCTCTCAGATCGCTCTGAGGGACTGCTCTGAAGAGGTAGGGGAGGAAGCTAGGATATATAGGAGCTTTACAACAAAGACCAGGTAGTTGGAACAATAAAAGATTACTTGTTATCTAAAGAAAACCAGGCATCTCAAGTTAAAGAATTTAGTGCTTTTCTATGTATGGGAGGAAGCAAACATTTGGGCTCACTGAATCCATTCCTTTGACAAGCACCTAGCTACCTAGGGCCAGTATCCTGTCCTTTCTTATTCTGAGTCCGCTCAGGGTGCACCATTGTGAGTGGCTGCAGAGGCTGGGCTACAGGCCTGTCCCCACTGGTGGGTGGTGGCAGCTACTGATGACTTGGTGTCAGCATTCTTTGTTTACTGATATGGTTGCAGTATTTTCACTCACATTGCAGTATTTTTGTTCACAATACCATGTGATAGAGTCCTGGGAAGGAAAGGCAAAACAATGAGCCAGAGATTAATGTGTCAGGGACTATAAGCATGAGAGTTAGGCATAAAATATGCCCAGAGTCCCCCATCCGTCCAGGCTACTTGGGAGGTGGCCAGAATGCCAAATCCAATATGAATATGATTAGCAGAAAAATATCCTTTTTGGTCCCAATCTTAGGCTCTATAGTTAAAAAGTCGGGCTCCACGGGGATTGGGTGCCCTGCAAGGGACCCAAGAGACGGATTGACTATGAGGACTCCGTTCTTTAGACATATGACAGTGAGCAACAGGCAGAGTGAAGGCTGCAGAAGTTGTTTGATTAATGTCAAAAGCTGCAGTAAAAATGAAAGTTAAATTAGCATGTTTTGTGCCGGTCTTAGGTAAACAGTACAAATAAGTACAGGTTTTACCATGTAAGCAAAAGGATGAAGGGACATTAGACACACAAATCGGGTGGGGGGGGGAAGAGGAGATAAAAGAAGCCGTTTTATTTAGCATCTTCCAATCACTATTTTCTAACAGGTGACTCTGAGGAGCAAGCCAGACTCCTCCAGTCCATTGAGTATCGTTAGTGCTGAGTAGGGGGTCTGCATCCCACCAAGTGACTGGCCGGAAAACTGGAGGGTCAATAATACGGGCCCAATACAGATGGGCCCCTGTCATTAAAGGAAGCGACAGAAAGAGTAAAAGAAACAACAATACCTGAGCTGATGTATGAGAAATTACTGTTTGATATGCCAGAAACCTGTATTTTGGAGTGTGAGGCACTTTTGCCTCCCTCAGGACCTTAGAGGCCTGAGAATCTAATTTCTTTATCTGGCCCCAAGATATGTTAATTGCTTCCCGGGTGGAGGCTGCTATCCAGGGTGTTGCAGAGTCAATCTGTCTTTTCCATTTGGCAGGGCTTGATCCTGTTGGCTTCATTGGCTTTGATCTTTGTTGTCCTTTCTGATTTAGATTTTTTATTTCCTCTGTGAGCTGCAGGTCTAGAGTCAGGTGACTCTGGTTGCTCCAATCCATGGGATGGCTTGATAAAGGGTTTGAGATGATGAACAGGTAGCCACCTGAGGCCTGAAGGAGAAAGAACACAAGCATAGCCTCACCCCCAGGTTAGCAATTCAAAAGGGCCCTCCTAGTTTGGTGACTCTAGGGCTATATCTTTGATAAGAACTTTAGCTTTTGGGCTATTCTCTGAATGCTGCATAAAGTGCCTTTCTGCTGCCGATAAACCTTGGGCATCACAGTTAAGAAAATTTAGGGTGTACAATGCTTTATTCAAAGATTCTGCTGGGGGTGTCCCTGGTGGGTTCCCCCTTTTTTGTTTTAACAATTGTTTTAAGGTACAATGAGACTGTTCAAAAATGGCCTGACCTGTGGGATTATAAGGAATTCCAGTAATATGTTGAATTTTCCAATCTTGACAGAATAGTTTAAATTTTTGAGATGTATAGCCAGGACCATTGTCCATCTTAATCTGTTGAGGCTTACCCATATAGGCAAAAGAGAGAAGATGTTTGATAATATATTAATTTGTTTCCCAGTATGCAGGGAGGCTGAGACAAAATGAGAAAAAGTATCAATGGAGACCTGTAGATATTTCAATTTTCCAAAGAAGGGGACTTGCGTGATGTCCATTTGCCATACCTGATTAGGGGATAAGCCTCTGGGGTTGATGCCCCTTGATGGTTGACTGCTGGCTATTCATTGACAGTCAGGATAGGCAGCAATGATTTGTTTAGCCTGTGCCTTGGTGAGATGAAACTGTTTGATGAGGGATTTATAATTTTGGTGAAAAAACTCATGAGAATGTTGCATAGCCTTAGAGGCCTGGCTAAAGCCAACAAATTGATCAGCAATTTCATTTCCTAATGTCAAAGGACCAGGCAGATTACTATGAGAGCGAATATGGGTGATAAATAAAGGGTGTTGTCACTTATCAATGAGGGATTAAAGAGAAAGGAAAAGAGAAAGTAGGTTTTGATTATTTAAGTCTTTGACAATAGCTTCCTCTATATGCTGCACTACATAAATCTGTGTCAGCAACCATATTGAGGGGTTGGGAAGAAAAGCGTTGTAAAGCCATAATGGCAACTTTCAGTTCAGCCCTCTGGGTAGAGGGCTGCCCTGAAGTGACAAACTTTTTCCAGTTTTTATCAAGCCATACAACGACCGATTTAGTTGTGTTTTCCAGTACCATCAATAAAGACTGTAAGAGCACCTGGAATAGGGGAATGTATTACCTTAGAAGGTAAAGTGATATTGAGTAAAGGTAATTGTTGTAAGAGTTTATCTGAGGGCAAAGAGTAAGTAAATTGTGCCATGAAGTCAGCCAAAGCTGTCTGAAATTCCAAAGATTGTGAGACTAAATGGTTAGTTTTCCAGTGAAATTCCAGGGAAGATAACATCAGGATCATAACCAGTTAGTTGTTGACAGCGAAGTCATTTGAAGAACAAATTTGTAAGCTGTTGAGTACAAGCTGTTAAAGATTTTTTAAAGGGATGAGGTAGGAAAAGCCATTCAAGACAACTTAATCCATTAATCAGCTGTCCCAAGAGACCTGTGGGAGAGTGAAGGGTTGGAAAAAGAAATAGATAAACAGGGTTTCCAATTTGTTGACCAGAAAACTGCTTTTGCAACAAGACTTGCTCCACAAGTGTGACTTCTTGTAAAGCTTCTGGAGTTAGTGCTTGTGGGGAGTCCAAAGCAGGGTTCATTTTAAAGTATTAAGCAAATGAGATAATTGACCTGTAAGGATGCCAAGAACTGGACAAATCCAGTTAATGGCCCCGAGAAATTTTTGAAAATCATTAAGAGTTTGTAGGTTTTCTGTCTGTAAATGAATAGGTTGAGGCCAGACAGTTCAGTGGAAAACAATGTAACCTAGATAGTTCCAAGGCTGTTCAATTTGTACTTTATCTGGAACTATCTTTAAACCAAAGGAAAGCCAAAGAGGATTGTAGGAAATTTATAAGTGGAGAGTAGTTGTGTCTGCAAAGGAGCTGCTAAAAGAATTCCATCCATATAATGACAAATTAGACAAGCAGGATGTTGAGAGCAAGTTGGAAGTAGAGCTTGAGGAACAAAATATTGAAAGATTTTGGGCTATTAATGATCCCTTGTGGAAGAACTCACCACTGGAAATGTGAAAGAGGGGCTTGATTATTTACAGTAGGTAGAGAGAAAGCAAAATGTTCTCTGTCTTATTCAGCTAAAGGAATGGTAAAAAAAAAAAAAAAAGCAGTCTTTTAAGTCAATTACAATTAAGGGCCAATCAGAAGGAAGCATGGAAGGGTTAGGGAGACCCAGCTGTAAGGCCCCCATCAGTTGAATGATTTCATTAATAGCTCTTAAGTCTTGTATTAATCTCCATTTGCCTGACTTTTTTTGGAATGGTGAATATAGGCATATTCCATGGACTCATAGCCAATTGTTCCTGAACTAATAATTTTGCTTGAGAGAGATGCTCCCCTTTCAGAGGCCACTGCTCAATCCAAATGGGTGTGGATGAAGTCCAGACCAGTGGAAGGGGAGGTATCTTAGCAGTGGCCCTTACCCAAAAGACTGTATAATGACTTTGCATTGTTTCAAAAAGTCTCTACCCCAGAGGGAGACTGGAATGGGTAACATAAAGGGTTGGATATAAGCGACTTGCCCCTTAGGGCCTGTGCATTTGAAAGAATTTTTACTTTGCATTGGCAGATTTGTTCCCCAACACCAGTAATGACTGATTGGCCTACAGATTTTTCCCATTGAGGAGGCCACTCGTGTTGCATGATAACAGAAACATCTGCCTCTGTATCTAATAATCCATGATTAGTTATGCCATTTAGATTTACTGGTAAAAGAGGCTGTTGAAACTCAATCCTTTTTGTCCAGTAGAGGGCTGCCACAGCTAAAGGATGACTAGTTATAGAGCTGGCAAATATCCCTTTAAGGGGAAGGAGCAGAAGTTTTGCAGGCTGAGTTTCAGGAGAGAGGCCATGAAGTCCGAACGATTGTAAAAGCACTTTCACTTCACCAGTAAAGTTAGAATCAAGTAATTGAGGTAAAACTAGAATGCCTTGCTGTGATATGTCTGAGCAGCCTATGATTAGACCCTGGGTCCCTTCAGGGGAAGGACCAGAGATTTTAGTAGAGGCAGAGTATATATAATCTTGTTTCTTAATAATTAATTCTGAGATAGACCATAAGTCCACTGCAGAGGCACTGCTGAAGGGGTTTCTGCAGGACTGAACTGAGGAGGCTGGGTCATAAAGACCTGTGTTTGAGCTGACCAGGCAGGATTGCTCAACTTGGGATTTGTGGCATGGGAGCTGGTGCCCCATTTCCTGTTTCCTGAAATCAGATTGCCATTCTTATCAAATTTAGAGTGGCATTGGTTTGCCCAATGTCTCCCTTTGCCTGCACTGAGGGCAGTCTTTGTTAGGTAATTTTTGAGGTGGACCTCCTTGCCCTCCCTTATTGGATTTGTGGCATTCCCTTTGAAAATGGCCAGGTTTACCACACTTAAAGCAGGTCACAGCAGAGGGTGATCTCATTAAAGCTGCAGGGACCTAAGCATGATGGGTTCAGTTTCCACATTTTGGCCAGCTCTTATATAATCGGCTGTAGTTTTGTTTTGAGTTCAAATACTGGCAACAGCTGCCTGGCAATCTGCATTAGCATTTTCATAAGCCAGCTGTTGTAAGAGCACTTTTGCTGCCTCCTGATTATCTACTTGGCAAGAGATGCTCTGTTCTAAGTGATTAATAAAATCAAGATAAGGTTCTGTGGAGCCTTGTTGAATGGTAACAAAGAAGCCACTAGCAGCTTTGGTATTGGGACTCTTACACCATGCCATGAGGGCAATATCAGTACATTGCCTAAAAGTCAGCCTATCCATATGGATCTGTTGCTGAGTATCAGCATAGTGACCTGTTCCTTCAAGCATTTCTACAGATCAATCAATACCAGCATTAGCATTACAAGTAGTTTGTAAGAGACAACCTACATGATATTCAGAAGACCAAACAGCAAATTGAGCAGGAGTTAAGACAGTTTTTACAAGAGCTCTCCAATCCCAAGGAGTCATAACATATGCATTTCCAACTGTATCGAGAATACCTTTAGTAAATGAACTCTGAGCCCCATTTTCCATAACACTAGCTTTTAGTTCCTTGAATACCGAGAAAGGGACAGCCTCATGCTTAACACCTTGCCCATGCCCTGCAATCACTGGGTAAGCATGTAACTCTCCCAAATGTAAGCCTTCTTTAAAACATTGTTCCATAGCAGTTTGCTTACAGTTGTAATCCTCAGGACGGGGAGAAGGAGGTGGTGGCAGCGGTAAACTGATCTCCTGTGAAAGAGGGGCAGATGGTGCAGAAAGGACCGGGGGAGATGTAGGAGGAGGAGAGGAAGGGAGAGAATGGGGTTCAGGTTCAGTGTAATTATTTTGCAAGGAAGAATACAAGGGACATAAAGCAGTGTGTGCAGAATAAATTTGAGTGTGCTCTTTCCTCCTAAATTTTTTGGAATAGTTTTGGAAGGATAGTTGCAAGTTCTTCTTTGTATGTTTTCATAGAATTATCCAGTGAAGCTATCTGGTTCTGGACTTTTGTTTGCAGGGATATATTGCTTATTTAGGTCTTCTGCCCATTTTTGGATTGTGTTCTTCATTTTTTCCTTATTGAGTTGTGTGTGCTGTTTATACATTCTGGAAATTTAGCCCTTGTCAGACCCATAATTTGCAAATATTTCCTCCCATTCCATAGATTGTCTTTTTGTTTTGTTTCTTTTGCTGTGCAAAAATTTGTAAGTTTAATTAGGCCCCTTTTGTTTATTTTTGCTTTTATTTCTTTTGCCTGAGTTCACTGCCCTAGAACATAGCTACAATTTATGGGAGATAATATTTTGCCTGTGTTTTCTTCTAGGAGGTATATAATGTCTTGTCTTATGTTTAAGTCTTTAAGCCATTTTGAGTTAATCTTTGTGTATGGTATGAGGTTCTAACTCCACTGATTTACATGCAGCTATCCGTTATTCCCAACACCACTTGCTGAAGAGGCTTTCTTCATTATATATTCTCACCTCCTTTGTTGAATATTAACTGACTGTAAGTGTGTGGGGTTATTCCTGGGCTCTCTATTCTGTTCCATTGATCCACATGTCTGTTTTTGTGCCAATACCATGCTGTTTTGATTATTGTAACTCTGTAGTATTGTTTGAAGTCTGGAAGAGTTATTCCTCCAGCTTCATTATTTTCATTCAGTATTGCTTTTGCAATTCTGGGTCTTTGTGATTTCATGTAAATTTTAGGATTATTTACCCTAGTTTTGTGAAAAATGCCCTGGGTAATTTGATGGGGATCACCTTAAACCTACAGATTGCTTTGGGTAGTATGGCCATTTTAACTGTATTAATTCTTCTAATCCAAGAGCATGGGATATCTTTCCACTTATTTAAATCATCTTTAATTTCCTTAATTAATGTTTGCTGTTCTCCACGTATAAATCTTTCACCTCCTTGGTCAGATTTATGTATAAATATTTCATATTTTTGGATGCTATTTTAAAAGTGATTTTTTTTTATTTTCTTTCTTTCTCTGATATTTTGTTGTTATTATACAGAAATGCAATTGATTTATGTATGTTAATCTTGTATCTTGCTACCTTGTTGAATCCTTTTATCAGCTCTAGAAGATTTGTATGGAGCCTTTAGGGTTTGCTATCTGTAGTATTATGTTATCCAAATGAAATGACAATTTTACCTCTTGCTTTCCAATTTGGATCCCTGTTATTTCCTTTTCTTGTCTTGTTGCTATGATTAGAGCTTCCCATACTGTATTGAATAGAAGAGGTTGAGAGTGGGCATCTTTATTTTTTTCCAGATTTTAGTGGGAAGGCTTTCAACTTTTCACTGTTGAGTATTATGCTGGCTATAGGTTTGTCATAAATAACTTTTATTATGTGGAGATATATTCCCTCTACACATGCTTTGTTTATGGTTTTTATCATAAATGGGTGTTGAATTTTATCACATGCTTTTTCTGTAGCTATTGAATGATCATGTGATTTTTGCCTTTCTTTTTCTGATGTGGTGTATCATATTGATTCATTTGCTATGTTGAACCATTCTTTTGTCCCTGAGATGAATTCAACTTGCTGATAGTGTAAGATTTTTTTATATTATTGGCTTCTGTTTGCTTGTTTAATATTTTTGCATCTATATTCATCAACGATATTGACCTGTAAGTTCCTTTTTTGGTAGAATCTTTTCTTGGTTTTGATATCAGTTTATGTATGTTACTTTCTTTACAAGCTTTTGAAGAGTTTTAGAAGTGTTGGTATGAGTTCTTCTTCTTCTTTTTTTTTTTTTATGTTAAGTTTGGAAGAATTCCCCAGTGAATCTATCTGTTCCTGGGCTTTTGTTTGCAGGGATTTTTTTTTTTTTAAATTGCTGTTTCTATTTCACTTCTAGTGATTGGTCTGTTCAAGTTATCTATTATTTTTTGGTTCAGTTGTGGTGAATCCCATGTTTCTAGAAAGTTGTCAATTTTTTCTAAGCCATTTGTTGCCAGTATTTTTGTTCATAATATTCTCTTATTGTTTTCTTTTTCGTATTTCTGTGGTGTTGGTTGTAATTTCTCTATTTTAATATTTAAAAATTTTTAAATTGAAGTGTAGTTGATTTACAATGTTTCAAAAATACTGCAAAGTGATTCATATATATATATATATATATATATATATATATATATATATATATATATAATTTTTGGATTATTTTCCATTATGTGTTCTTACAAGAAATTGAATATAGTTCCATGTGCTATATAGTGGGTCCTTATTTATCTATTTTACATGTAGTAATGTGTCTATTTATCCCTCCTCATCCTTTCCGCTTTTGTAACCATAGTTTCTTTTTTCTTCTACGTCCATGAGTCTGTTTTTGGTTTGTAAATATAATTAGTATCTTTTTTTAGATTCCACATGAAAGTGATATTATATGATATTTGCCTTTCTGTCTGACTTACTTATTTAATTTGATAATCTCTAGGTCCTTCCATGTTGCTGCAAATGGCATTATTTAATTTTTATGGCTGAGTAATATTCCAGTATATATACATACATATGTGTGTGTGTATATATACATGATGGACATTTAGGTTGTTTCCATGTCTTGAATATTTTAAAAAGTAAAAATATATTATGATATTGCAGTGCATGTGTCTTTTTGAATTAGAGTTTTCTCTGGATATATGCCCAGGAAAGGGATAGCTGGATCATAGGGTAATTCTATTTTCAGTTTTATAAGAAACCTCCATACTGTCCTCCATAGTGGCTGCACCAATTTACATTCCCACCTACAGTGTAGGAGGGTTCCTTTTACACTACAATCTCTCCAGTATTTTTTATTTGTAGGCTTTTTAATGATAGTCATTCTGACTGGTGTGAGGTGAGATCTCACTGTAGTTTTGACTTACATTTCTGTAATAATAGTGATATCAAGCATCTTTTCATGTGCCTGTTGGCCATCTGATATCTTCTTTGAAGAAATGCCTATTTAGAGCTTCCATCCATTTTTTTTATTGGGATGTTTGGTGTTTGTTTGTTTGTTTGTTTATTTTGCTATTAAGCTGTATAAGTTGTTTTTATATTTAGGAAATTAGTCTCCTGTCATTCATGTCATTTGCAAATATTTTCTCCAATTCTGTAGGTTGTGTTTTCATTTTGTTTGTGGTTTTGTTTGTTGTGAAAAAAGTTTAATAAGGTACCATTTGTTTATTCTTGCTTTTATTTCCATTACTCTAGGAGTAGGTTCATAGATTTTATTTTTGTATATTGTATTAGAGAATGTTCTCATTTCATTTTTTACATGTAGCTGTCCACTTTTTCCAGCACCACTTATTGAAGAGAGTGTTTTTTTCATTGTATTTTTGGCTTCCTTTGTCATAGTTTAATTGACCATAAGGGAATGGATTTATTTCTTTATATCTTGTTCCATTGATATATGTGTCATTTTTGGGGCCAGGACCATACTACTTTGAGTACTGTAGCTTTGTAGTATATTCTGAATCTATGATTCCTCCTGCTCTGTTCTTCTTTCCCAAGATTGTTTTGTCTATTCAGGATATTTTATGTTTCAATACACATTTTAACATTTTTTGTTCCAGTTCTCTGAAATTATCATTGGCAATTTGATAGGGATTTCTTTGAATATGTTTATTGCTTTGGGTAGTATGGTCACTTAAAAAATATTGAGTCTTTTAATTCAAGAACATGACATATCTTTCCATTTGTTTGTGTCCTCTTTATTTTCTTTCATCAGTGTCTTAGTTGTCAGAGTATAGGTCTTTTGCCCCTTAGGTTGGTTTATTCTTACGTATTTTATTCTTTTTAACATAATCATAAATGGGATGGTTTCCTTAATTTATTTTTTCTGCTATTTCATTGTTAGTTTATAGAAATGCAACTAATTTCTGTATATTAATTTTGTATCCTGCAACTTTACCAAATTTATTGATAAGCTCTAGTAGTTTTCTGATAGTTTCTTTAGGGTTTTCTATGTATGGCATCATGTTATCTGAAAACAGTGACAATTTTTCTTCTTTTCCAACTTAGATTTCTCTTATTTCTTTTTTACTCCAAGGGTTGTGGCTAGGACTTCCAAAATTATTTTGAATAAAAGTGGTGATAGTGGACATCCTTGTTTTTTTCCTTATCTTAGAGGAAATGCTTTCAGCTTTTAACCATTGAGTATAATGTTAACTGTGGGTTTGTCCTATATGGCCTTTACTATGTTGAAGTATGTTTCCTTTATGCCCATTTGATGGACAGTTTTTCATCATAAATGGATGTTGAATTTTATCAAAAGCTTTTTTCTACAACTACTGAAGAAATTATTTGGTTATTATGCGTTCATTTGTTAATGTGCTACATCACATTGTTTGATTTGTGGGTATTGAAAAGTTCTTGCATCCCTGGGATAAATCATATTTGATTATGTTGTACGATATTTTTAATGTATTGTTGGAATCAATTTGCTAATATTATCACAGATTTTTGCATCTATATTCATAAGCGATATTGGCCTGTAAATTTTTTTTTGTGATATCTTTTTCTGGATTTGGTATCAGGGTGATAGTAGCCTCATAGAATGAATTTGGAAATGTTCCTCCCTCCTCTGAAATTTTTTGGAATCATTTCAGATAGATAGGCATTAACTCTTCTCAGAATGTTTGGTAGAATTCTGTGAAACCGTCTGGTCCTGGACTTTTGTTTGTTGGGAGATTTTAAATTACTGATTCCATTTCAGTGTTGGTTATTGGACTGTTCATATATTCTATTTCACCCTGATTCCGTCTGAGGAGATTGTGCCTTTCTAAGAATTTGTCCACTTCTTTTACATTGTCCATTTTTTTAGCGTATAGTGGCTCATAGTAGCCTCTTATGATTCTTTGTATTTCTGCTGCGTCCATTGCAACTTCTCCGTTTTCATTTCTAATTTTGTTGATTTGGGCCCTCTATCTTTTTTCTTGATGAGCTTGACTAAAGGGTCATCAATTTTGTTTATCTTTTCCAAGAACCAGCTTTTAGTTTCACCAATCCTTTCTATTGATTTTTAGTCTCTATTTCATTTATTTTTGCTCCAATCTTTATGATTTCTTTCCTTCTGCTAACTTTGGATTTTGTTTGTTTTTCTTTCTCTAGTTGCTTTAGGTATAAATTTAAGCTTTTTTTATTTAAGACTTTTTCTTGTTGTTGTTTCCTGAGGTAAGCTTGTATCACTATAAACGTCCCTCTGGTAACTACATTTGCTGCATCCCATAAGTTTTGTATCATCATATTTTCATTTTAATTTGTCTCTAAATATTTTTTAATTTCCTTTTTGATTTATTCAATGATACATTGATTGTTTATTAGCATACTGTTTAGCTACCACATGTTTGTGGGGTTTTTTTTTCATTTTTTCTTGTAGTTTATATCTAATCTCATAGTGTTGTGGTAAGAAAAATGATTGGTATGATTTCAATTTTCTTAAATTTACCGAGGCTTGCTTTGTGGGCCAACATGTGACCGATCCTGGGTAATGTTTCATGTGTACTTGGGAAGAATTTGTATTCTGCTGCCTTTGAAAGGAATGCTCTGCAAATGTCTATTAAGTTCATCTGGTCTAATATTTCATTTAAGGCCTGTGTTTCCTTATTGATTTTTTCTGAACAATCTGTCCATTGGTTTATGTGGGGTGTTAAGTTCCCCCTCTATTATAAGTTACTGTTAATTTCTCTTTTTATGTCTTTTTTAAAATAGTTTTTCGATTTATGAATTTATTAAAATTTGATAAGAGTTTTTCAATATAGTTTTACCAATTTCTGCTCCAAGCAAAAGCACGAGGGTTCCAGTTGTTCCATACCTTACTGACACTTAGTATTTTTACATTATATTTACTTATTTACACACACACACACACACACACACACACACACTTTGCTTGATTTGGTTTAACTTTGAGCAATCAGTTTCTAATGTTTAAGTGAAATTGGCCTGTATCAATTTCTGTCCTTAATTTTATCCTTTCCTTTATTCTATGTTCTTTGGGTATACTCTTATTTATTTCTAGTGTCTTATATTGGATACTTAGGTTCATACAAGTTTAAAACTTTACATAAACAGATATGTATCTAGGTATTTATAAAATCATTTATATATTAGGGATAACTAAATATATCAAATATATATAGGATAGTAATATCTTATTAATATTACTGTCATAATAATAGTACTGCTATTGTCATATTGTTAATAACATTATCATTACTGTAGCTTATGTAATATCTATTAACATGTACTTTTTACTATATTAAATATATTTAATATATAGATATGTATTTTAATTAATAGATTAATATTGGCTGTATTAACACCAGGCAAAATATCTTAAGGAATAATTTTTTTCTGAACAAAGAAGTTTAAAATTTAATGATATTTTATATATAAGTATCTAATATATAATATATATTAGATATATCTATTCCAAATATACAAATCTAATATCTAGATGTATCAATAGATCTTATACTTCTCTATTTCAAAAACAAAAATCTACCTGAAGGCATATTTTGCCCAGTATTAAGATAAATACATAAGCTCCCCTTTCATTGGTGATAGGCACATATTACTATTTTCTGTTAACTTTAGAATTTTCTGTGTCACTGTGTTTTAGGTATCTTTATAATCTAGGTACTCTTTATAAATGGAATATAACAAGATTTCTAAAATCCAATTCCATAGACTTTGAGACTTTTTCTTTTAATTAGAAAGTTTGTTCTATTTAAAGTTATTAAAAACACTTACATATTAGGATTTGTTTCTATATCTTATTTTGTAATATTTATGTATGATACTTTTTGCTTTTACCTTTTCATCTCAATACCACATTCTATTAAATTGAAGAAATTTATTAATTTTCTGTTTCCCCTTTACTGCTTTAAATCTATACATTCTTTTTTCTATATTGCTGAGTCTCAAGGAGGATGGTCATTAGTATAAATCACAATGTCTAAAGCTATGTAAATTAGTCAGGTCCCATCCCAAAAGAGAGGATGGCCCATCTGTTAGGTGTGACATTCTGGGTGCCTTATCTTGGATGCATGATATGTCAACAGGAGTCTCTGAGCAGAGGTGATTAAGAGTAAGACATGGAAACAGACTAAATGTCCATCAACAGATGACTGGATAAAGATGAGGTGGTATATTTATACAGTGGAATACTATTCAGCAATAAAAATAACAACATAATACCATTTGCAGCAACATGGATGTCCCTGGAGAATGTCATTCTAAGTGAAGTAAGCCAGAAAGAGAAAGAAAAATACCATATGAAATCACTCATATGTGGAATCAAAAAAAAAAAAAAAGACAAATGAATATAAATACAAAACAGAAACAAACTCATAGACATAGAACACAAACTTGTGGTTGCCAGGGGAGAGGGGTATGGGAAGGGACATACTGGAATTCAAAATTTGTAGATACTGACAGATATATATAGAAAAGATAAACAAGATTATACTGTATGGCACAAGGAAATATGTACAAGATCTTGTGGTAGCTGAATGTGAAAAAGAACGTGACATTGGATATATGTATGTTTGTGCATAACTGAAAAATTGTGATCTGCACTGGAAATTGACATAATATTATAAACTGACTATAACCCAATAATATAACATTTTTAAAAATCTAAACCACAAAAAAATCCTAAACTTTGTCAAAAATCAAGAAGAAAGTAAAATCTTGAAAACAGTAATATCAGCAGCTCTTTTTATGTCTGTTAACAGTTGCCTTATATATTGAGGTTCTCCTATATTGGGTGCATATATATTTACTATTGTCTCATGTTCTTCTTGAATTAATCTATTGATCATTATGCATATCCTTCTTTGTCTCTTGTAACAGTCTTTATTTTAAAGTGTATTTCATATAAGTATTGCAAAAACTCCAGATTTTTTCTCTTTTTTAACATTTTTTATTGATTTATAATCATTTTACAATATAGTGTCAAACTCCAGTGTAGAGCACAATTTTTCAGTTATACATGAACATATATATTCATTGTAAATTTTTTTCTCTGTGAGCTAACATAAGATCTTGTATATATTTCCATGTGCTATACAGCATAATCTTGTTTATCTATTCTACATTTTGAAATCACAGTCTATCATTTTTGACCACCCCTTCCTTGGCAACCACAAGTTTTTATTCTATGTCTGTGAGTCTCTTTCTGTTTTGTAGTTATGTGTTGTTTGTCTTTTTGTTGTTGTTGTTTTTCCACATATGAGTGATCTCATATGGTATTTTTCTTTCTCTTTCTGGCTTACTTCACTTAGAATGACATTCTCCAGGAGCATCCATGTTGTTGCAAATGGTGTTATGTTGTCAGTTTTTATGGCCGAGTAGTATTCCATTGTATAAATATACCACTTCTTCTTTATCCAGTCACCTTTTGATGGACATTTAGGCTGTTTCCATGTCTTGGATATTGTAAATACTGCTGCTATGAACACTGGGGGGCAGTTGTCATCCTGAAGTAGGATTCCTTCTGGATATATGCCCAGGAGCAGGGTCATATGGTAAGTCTATTCCTAGTCTTTTGAGGAATCTCCATACTGTTTTCCTCAGTGGCTGCACCAAACTGCATTCCCACCACCAGTGTAGGAGGGTTCCCTTTACTCCACAGCCACTCCAGCATTTGTCATTTGTGGATTTTTGAATGATGGACATTCTGACTGGTATGAGGTGATACCTCACTGTAGTTTTGATTTGCATTTCTCTGATAATTAGTGATATTGAGCATTTTTTCATGTGCCTGTTGATCATTTGTATGTATGTCTTCCTTGGAGAATTGCATGTTTAGGTCTTCTGCCCATTTTTGGATTGGGTTGTTTAATTTTTTCTTATTAAGTCATATAAGCAGCTTATATATTCTAGAGATCAAGCCCTTGTTGCTTTCATTTGCAAAAATTTTCCCCATTCTGTAGGTTGTTTTTTTCTTTTACTTCTGGTTTCCTTTGCTGTGCAGAATCTTGTAAGTTCCATTAGGTCCCATTTGTTTATTCTTACTTTTATTTCTTCTAGGAGAAAATTTTTGAAATTGTATGTCAGATAATGTTTTGCCGACGTTTTCCTCTAGGAGGTTTATTGTATCTTGTCTTCTGTTTAAGTCTTTGATCTATTTTGAGTTGATTTTTTTGTATGGTGCAAGGGAGTGTTCTAGCTTCATTGCTTTACATGCTGCTGTCCAGTTTTCCCAATACCATTTGCTGAAGAGATTGTCTTTATTCCATTGTATATTCTTGACTCCTTTGTTGAAGATGAGTTGACCAAAAGTTTGTGGGTTCATTTCTGGGCTCTCTATTCTGTTCCATTGGTCTATTTGTCTGTTTCTGTACCAATACCATGCTGTCTTGATGACTGTAGCCCTATAGTATTGTCTGAAGTCAGGGAGAGTTCTTCCTCCAGCCTCTTTCTTTCTCTTCAGTAATGCTTTGGCAATTCTAGGCCTTTGATGGTTCCATATAAATTTTATTATGATTTGTCCTAATTCTGTGAAATATATCCTGAGTAATTTGATAGGGATTGCATTAAATATGTAGTTTGCCACGGGCAGTGTGACCATTTTAACAATATTGATTCTTTCATTCCAAGAGCATGGGATATCCTTCCATTTCTTAAAGTCTTCTTTAATTTCCTTCATCAATGGTTTATAGTTTTCTCTGTATAATTCTTTCACCTCCTTGGTTTGATTTATTCCTAGGTATTTTATTAATTTGGGTGTTATTTTAAAGGGGATTGTTTCTTTACTTTCTTTGTTGATTCATTGTTGGTGCAAAGAAATGTAATTAATTTTTGAACGTTAATCTTGTAACCTGCTACTTGGCTGAATTCTTCGATGAGCTCTAGTAGTTTTTGTGTGGACCTTCTAGGGTTTTCTATGTAGAGGATCATGTCATCAGCATATAGTGACACTTTTACCTCCTCTTTTCCAATTTGAATCTATGTTGTTTCTCTCTCTTGCCTAATTACTGTGGCTAGGAATTCCAAGACTATGTTGAATAGGAATGATGATAGTGGGCATCCTTGTCTTGTCCTAGATTTTAGTGGGAAGCTTTTGTGTTTTTCACCATTGAGTAGCTATGCTGGCTGTAGGTTTGTCATATATAGCTTTTATGATGTTGAGTTATGTTCCCTCTATACCCACTTTGGCGAGAGTTTTTATCATAAATGGGTGTTGAGTTTTATCAAATGCTTTTTCTGCATCGATTGAGATGATCATGTGGTTATTTTCCTTTCTCTTGTTGATGTGATGTATTACATTGATTGATTTGCATATGTTGAACCACCCTTGTGTCCCTGGGATGAATCCCACTTGGTCATGATGCATAATCTTTTTTATGTGTTGTTTGATTCTATTAGCTAATATTCTGGTGAGGATTTTGGCATCTATGTTCATCAGTGATATTGGCCTATAATTCTCTTTTTTTTGTAGTGTCTTTGCCTGGTTTTGGTATCAGGGTGATGGTGGCTTCATAGAATGAGTTTGGGAGCATTCCCTCCTTTTCAATCTTCCGGAAGAGTTTGAGAAGGACTGCTATGAGTTCTTCTTTGTATGTACGGTAGAATTCCACAGTGAAGCCGTCCGGTCCTGGAATTTTATTTGTAGGGAGGATTTTTATTGCTATTTCCATTTCACTTCTAGTGATCGGTTTGTTCAAGTGGTCAGTTTCTTCTTGATTCAATCTTGGTGGACAGTATGTTTCCAGAAACTTGTCCATCTCCTCTAGGTTATCCAGTTTGGTTCATATAGGTTTTCATAATATTCTCATATAATATTCTGTATTTATATTTTATTTGTTGTAATTTCTCCATTTTCCTTCTTATTTTGATAATTTCTGCTCTCTCTTTTTTCTTCTTTGTGCGTTTTGCCAGAGGTTTGTCGATTTTATTTATTTCTTCAAAAAAACAAATTTTGGTTTGATTTTTTCTATGTTTTTTTTTCAATCTGTATTTTATTTACATCCTCCCTAATCTTTATAATTTCCTTCCTTCTGCTGCCTTTTGGGGATTTTTGTTCTTCTTTTCCTTGTTAATTCACCTAGTGGGTTAAATTGTTTATTTGAGATTGTTCTTCTTTTTTGAGGAAGGCCTGTATTGCTATAAATTTCCCTCTTAGCACTGCCTTTGCTCTGTCCCATAAACTTTGTGTGGTTGTGCTTTCATTGTCATTTGTCTCAAGGTATTTTTAAATTTCAGCTTTGATTTCCCCATTGACCCATTGGTTTTTTTCATAATATATTGTTTAATCTCCATGCTTTCCTTTTGTTCTCCTTTCTTTCTCTGTTGTTGATTTCCAATTCATGGCATTGTGGTCAGTAAAGATGCTTGAGATAATTTCTATCTTCTTAAAATTGTTGAGGTTTCTTTTGTGAACAAGTACATGATCAGTGCTAGAAAATGTTCCATGTGCACTTGAAAAGAATGTATATCCTATTTTTCGAGAGTGTAATGGTCTGAAAATATCCACCAAATCTAATTTTTCTATTGTATTATTTAATTTCTGTGTTGCCTTATTCATTTTCTGTCTCAAAGATCTGTCTAGTGATGTAAACGCAGTGTTAAAATCTCCAACTATGATTGTATTCTCATCAATATGCCCATTTATCTCTGTTAGTAATTTTTTTATGTACTTAGGTCCACCTATATTGGGTGCATACATATTAACGAGTGTAATATCCTCATCTTGTATTACTCCTTTGATCACTATAAAATGTGCTTCTTTATCTTTTTTTATGACCTTTGTTTTAAAGTCTACTTTGTCTGAAATCAGTACTGCAACACGTCCTTTTTCGGCTTTTCCATTTGTATGGAATATCCTTTTCAGTCCTTTCACACTCAATCTATATGTGTCCTTCTCCCTAAAGTGGGTCTCTTGTATGCAGCATATTGAAGGTTCTTGCTTTATTATCCAGTCTGCCACTCCATGTCTTTTGACTGGAGAATTTTATTCCATTAACATTTACAGTAATTAATGATAGATGTGTGTTTTTTGCCATTTTGAACTTCTCCTTGCAGTTGATTTGGTATTTCTTCTTTGTTCCTTTCTTCTTCTTTTTGTGGTTTGGTAATTTTCCTTTGTATTATCATAGATTTTATTTAGTTTTTGTGACTCCCTTTGTAAGTTTTTGGCTTGTGGTTACCCTTTTTAGTAAGTTATTAGCCCATTACTATAACTGTTTTTTATTAAACAGATAGTAAGATGATCTCAAACCCACCCTACAGAGAACAAAAAATTTAGAAAAGAAAGAAAAAAAAATACTCTATATTTTCCTGCCTCCTTCTCCCACTCTTATTGATTTGTATGTCTTCTTTTATAGTTTTGTATTTATTTTAGTTTTAATTCATGAGTTATCACCTTTCCAGTTCTGAGTGTCTCATTTCTGTAGCATCCTGCTACTGTTCTATTTAGAGTAGAACTTTCAATATTCCTTTTAGCATGTATTTAGTGTTGTAAAACTCTTGTAGCTTTTTCTTGTCTGTGAAATTCTTTATGTCTTCCTCTATACTAAAGGATAGCCTTGCTGGACAGAGTATCCTACGCTGCATCTTTTTTTCATTCAGGACTTTGAATATATCTTGCCACTCCCTTCTGGCCTGTAGTGTTTGTGTAGTGAAATCAGCTGAGAACCTTATGGGGGTTCCCTTGTAACTCACTGTTTGTCTTTCTCTTGCTGCCTTTAGAATCATTTGTTTATCCTTGATTCTGGCCGTCTTGATTATGATATGTCTTGGTGTGGGTCTGTTTGGGTTCTTCCTGTTTGGGACCCTTTGAACTGCCTGTACTTGCATATCTGATTCCTTCTTTAATTTTGGGACATTTTCAATCATGATTTCTTCAAAAACCATTTCAATCCCCTTTGATCTTTCTTCCCCTTCTGGGACCCCTATTATGCATAGATTGGCATGCTTTATATTATTCCATAGGTCCCTTATGTTGCTTTCATTTGTTTTTATTTGTTTATCTTGCAGTTGTTCTGATTGTGTGCTTTCTGTTTTCCTGTCTTCTAGGTCACTAATTCGTTACTCTGCATTATCTAGTCGGCTTTGCACAGTCTTTAGATCCGTTCTCATCTCAGCCAATGAGTTTACCAATTCTACTTGGCTCTTCTTTATAGCTTTGATTTCATTTTTGACATATTTTGTATCTTTAAACACTATCTCTTTTAGTTCCTTCAATACTTTGATCACTCCTTTTTGGACTTCTTGATCTAGTAAGCTATTGATGTCTATTTCATTGATTGTCCTTTCAGGGGATTTCTCTTGTTCTTTTAATTCGGAATGGTTTCTCTGCTTCTTCATCTTGCTCATACCTCTCTAGCACTGTGGTTTATGGAATATCGGTTATCTATTGTGGTCCTTAAGGATTTTATCTATCAAATGCCTATATAGGAATAAGATTTAGGAAAAAAAGAAAAAATAAGAGAGAGAGAGAAAGAATTTTGAAAGAAGGGAGAAAAAAAGGTTTGAAAACAGTTTATAATGAATAATAGAAGAGCAAGTTGAAGCAGAATACAATCGGGTTGAAATGTCCTTTAAAATCCTTCAAAAAAGAAGAGAAGAAAAGATGTATTTGAAACCTGCATATAATCAATAACAGGACATCAAAACCAAGAGAAATAAAAATAAAAATAAAATGGTGTGGATCTTTAAAAATAATAATAATAAAATATTATTAAAAATTTTAGGTGATTAAAATTGGGGTTATAAATAATTGTTTAAGAAGTAAAAATTAACAGGGTAATAGAAATTAGAATAGGTAAAAACAGAATAAAAAAAGAAGAAAAAAAGGAAAAAGAAAAGAAAAAAGGGGGGGGTAGTTGTTCTCCTGGAGACTGTGTGCTTTTAATGTGAAGTCTTTCTATCTTCATCTTGTTTTGGAAGCTCAGCTTGCTGTTTCCAGAGGCCCTCCGTTGGCGCCCTCTTCTGTGCTGTTCCCAGTGCCTGTCGGCAAGCAGATCGCGCCTCCTCCCAACATTGGGTCAGGTGCAGCTCTCCTTTGCTGTGGGCGGATGTGTCACTGCCCCTCCTGTTACCGCAGTCAGATGTTGCAGACTGGCCAGGTAGGAGGGCGGGTTGCGTCCCCTCCCAGCACCACGGTCAGGGGGCTGCATTCCTGCCCAAAAGGCGGGGGTCCAGCCGCCCTCTCCCGGCGCCGGTCGCTCCACAGCTCTGTGATGCTGTGTGCTCTGCCTCAGGTTGGTGCTCTTTAGGTGGGCTCAGGGAAGACCAAGGAACAGCCCTGTCCCTGCTCTGGGTCAAAACCCAGCTCCTTGTTTGTCTTGGCGGAGCAAATTCTCTCAGGGCCCAGGACGGAAGGATCCTATCTGCCTCGGGCTGTAGACAAGTCTCATGTGGCCTTTGAGGCTGCTAAATGCTTAGGTGCGGATGCAGGTTTTGCCCCTGCCCCCACCTGGGTGCTAAGCACTGGAGGATATGGCAGCTGTGCCTGAGCCCTGCCTCTCTTCCTCTGAAAACTTTCTGTGTGTTTTCAGAGATGGGGGTATGCACCCTTCCCCCCAGGGCACATCAGCCCAGGTTGTTCTGCCCTGTGCACTCACAGCCACAGCGTGCAGCCCCCTGCAGTCCCCCAGGGTTGCCTCAGTGCAGCCATCCCCGCCCTCTGCCCAGCTCAGGCCATCTGGCCCTGCCCCCAGCTGCCACCTCGGGTCTCAGGCTGGGTGACCCCAGGACCCTCTGTGCCCATTTAACTTAGTTCTGTCACTCAAGGGCTGCTCTGTATAGATCCGAGCCTCGGAGACTCCCCCTCCGTCCTGCTGGCCTCTCGGTTGGAGAGGGGTGACTCAGGGAATGAGTGGCAGTCCTCCTTTGCTGCTCCCTCCCCGCGGGACACGTCCCGCACTGTTTTGCCTTTTCTTCTTTCTTTTTTCCTTTTCTCCTACCAGATTTTTGGAGTCTCTATCTTTTGAAGAGAACGATGTTCTGTTGGAGTTCTGCAGGTGCTCTGGTTGTCTGAGTGGCTCTGTGGATATGAGTTTTGGTGCATTTGTGGGAGAGGGTGAGCTACGAACGTCCTTCTCCTCTGCCATCTTGGCCTCCTGCCCACTTTTTTTCTTTTTTTGGTTTCAATTTGTGTTGAATATCTTTTTTCTGTCCTCTCATTTTCAGTCTGTATTTGTCTATAGAGCTGAAGTGAGTCTCTTGTAGGGAACAAATTATGGGTCTTGTTTTTGTATCCATTCATTCAGTCTGTGTCTTTTGGTTGGAGCATTTAGCCAGTTTACATTTAAGGTAATAATCAATATATATTCTCATTGCCTTTTGTTAATTATTTTGGATTTGTTTTTGTAGGTATTCTTCTCTTCCTTTTCTTCTTTTGTTCTCTTCTCTTGTGATTAGGTGACTCTCTTTAGTGTTATATTTATATTCCTTTTTCTGTTTTTTGTGTATATGTATTATAGATTTTAGTTTGTGATTACCATAAAGTTGGTATAACATTCTGTACATACGCGATTACTTTAAGTTGCTGATTTCTTATTTTCGAACATATTTTAAATACCCTGAATTTGTACTCTCTTCCTCTCATGATTATTGTTTTTGATGTTCCATTTTACCTTTGTTTTCTGTATCTCTTAACTGCTTGTTGTGGAAACTTGATGATTTTACTACTAATGTATTTTACCCTTTCTACCAGTTTGTGTGAGAATTATTTCCTACCTTTACTGTATGTTTGACTTTACCAGTGAGTTTATCCATTTTGTAATTTTCTTACTTCTAGTTGTGGTATTCACTTTTCCATGTAGAGAATTTCCTATATAGCATTTGTTGTAAAGCTGGATTCACGGTGCTGAAATCTTTTAACATTTGTTTGTCCATAAACTTTTGATTTTTCCATCAAATCTGAACAGGAGCCTTGCTGGATAGATTATTCTTAGTTGTCTTAGTTGTAGGTTTTTCCTTTTCATCATTTACGTGTACCATGGCACTCCTTTCTGGCCTGCATAGTTTTTGATGAATAATCATCTAAGTCTTATGGGAGTTCTTTGTATGTTATTTGCTGTTTTTCCCCTGATGCTTTGAATAGTCTCTCTTTATCTTTAATTTATGACATCTTAATTATAATATGTACTGATGTGATTTTCTTTGGGTTATTCCTGTATGGGACTCTGCTCTTCCTGGACATGGATGATTATATCCTTACCCAGGTTAGGGAAGTTGTTAGTTGTTATTTTTTCAGATATTTTCTTGGGCCCTTTCTCTCTTTCTTCTCTTCTGGAACCCGTCTGTAAGTCAAATGTTAGTGTATTTTATATTGTCCCAGAGGAATCTTAAACTCTTTTTTATTTTCATACTTTTTTTCTTTTTTCTTTTTTTTCTGTTCTGCAGCAGTATTTTCACTGCTCTGACTTCCAGCTCACTGATCCATTCTTCTGGCTCATTTCTTCTATTGTTGCTTCCTTCTAGTGTATCATTCATTTTAGTAATTTTATACTTCAGCTCTGGTTGTTCTTTACACTTTCTACCTCTTTACTATAACCTTTGCTCTGTGCATCTATTCTCCTCCCAAACTCTGATTATCTTCACTGTCATTAATCTGAACTCTTTCTTGGGTTGATTGCTTATCTCATCTCTTATTTCTTCTTCTGGGATTTTATGTTGTGCCTTTCCTGGAAGATATTCCTCTGCTTCCTCCTTTTGTCTAAATTTTTAGTTGTATATTTATGTAGGTTAGTTATATTTCTCAACTTTGGAGAAGTGGGTCTCTATAGGACATGTCCTATGTATCCCTGCAATGTACTCCCCTCTCATCACCCAGGGGCCTATGGCTAGCTGTTCCCAAGGTAGATTGTGTCCTATGTTTTTGGACTTGTTTTGCAGGTAGCCAGGATCAACGTTTTCTGCCTTCTGATATCTGCCCACTGGTGTTGAGGCTGCTCTAGGAACTGGTGCAGGCTTCCTGGTGGGACGGGTTTGTGCCTTTCCACTGGTGGGTGAAGTTGGTTCTTGGCCTTCTGGTGAGCTGGGCTGTGCCTAGGGGCATGTGTAGATTCAGCTTTGGGGTTACCCTTGGGCAGTATCTGTTGATGGGTGGGGCTATGTCCCATTTAGTTAGTTGTTTGGTGTGAGAATTCCTAGCTATGGAGCCTAAATGCTGTTGGATGAAGCCAAATCTAATGTGATAATGTCCAAACAGATTCCCAAGCATCCCAGAAGGAGATTTCATTCAAATGAACATCCCTGACTGTTCACCACTATATCCATGCCACCAGGGTTAAACATAGACACCCCATGTCTCCCCAGGAGACCACGAAGCCCAGTGGGTAAGTCTGGCCCAGGTTCCTATGAAATTACTGCTTTTGTCAGTGATTTCAGCAAGCATGAGATTTTCTGTGTGACCCTTAAGCATACCGTCTCTGTTTCTCCCAGGCTTGCAGATCAAGCCCTGCTAGCCTTCAAAGCCCAACACTCTGGGGACTCCTCTCCTCGGTGCCAGTCCCCTGGGCTGGGGAGACTGATATGGGACTCAGAACTCTCATTCCCATGGGAGAACCTTTGCAATATAATTGTTCTCCAGTTTTGGGTCACCCACCTGGGGGTTATGGGACCAGATTATATTGTGAGTTTGTCCCACTGCCAGTCTCCTCTTGGTTTCTTCTTTAAGTTTTTAGCTACAGAAGATCCTTTCTAGTAGTTTCCAGTCTTTTTTACCACTAGTTTTTCTGCAGTTAGTAATTGTCTTAATGTGACTGTAAGAGGAAGGGAGCTCCACCTCCATCTATTCCACCAACTTGAAATAACTTCCCTCCATTTTCATTTCTTATTTTGTTCATTTCTGCCATTTCTCTCTTTTCTTCTTGCTTAGCCTGGCCAAATGTTTGTTGATTGTTTACCATTTAAAAAAAAAAGCTCATTGTTTGATTTATTTTTTCTATTGTTTTGTTTTTTAATCTCTATTTTATTTATTTCTTCCCAGAACTTTATAATTTCTTTCCTTCTACTGACTTTAGGTTTTGTTTGTTCTTCTTTTTTTAAATAATTTTAGATGGTAGGTTAGTTTTTTTGTTTGTTTGTTTGTTTGTTTTTTAAGATTGCTCTTGTTTTGTTGAGGAAGGTTTGTATATCTACGGACTTCCCTTTAGGACTGATTTTGCTGCATCCCAAAAATTTTGTGTGGTTGGGTTTTCATTTTCATTTGCCTCAAGGTATTTTTTAATTAATTTTTTTAATTGAAGTTCAGTCAATTTAAATGTGTCAATTTCTGGTTTACAGCAAAATGTCCCATTCATTTGTATACATACATATGTTTTTTTTTATATATTTTTCCATTAAACGTTATCACAAGATATTGAACATAGTTCCCTGTGCTATAAAAATAATTTTTTTCTTTTTGATTTCATCATTGATCCATTGGTTTCTTAGTAGCATGTTTTTTTAGTTCCCATGCAGTCATTTTTTTCTTGTATTTTTGGTTTTTGTTTTTTGTTTTCTGTTTTTGTTTTTGTTTTGTTGTTGTTTTTTCCCCTGTGGTTAATTTTTGATTTCATGTCATTGTGGTCAGAAAAGATGCTTCACATAATTTCTATCCTTTTAAATTTGTTCAGTCTTCTTTTGTGTCTGCATATGTTGTCTACCCAAGACAATGTTTCCTGTACACTTGAAAAAAATATATATTTTTTTTTTTCTTGCAGGGGGATGTAATTTCCTGAAAATATCAACCAAGTCTAACTCTTATATTGGGTAATTTAGTGTCTCCATTGCCTTATGGATTTCCTGTATGGAAGATCTATCCAGTAACATTCCCATCAATTTCTCCCTTTATGTCTCTTTGTATTTGCTGTATATATTTAGGTGCTCCTGTATTGGGTGTGCATACATGTTAATGAGAGTAATATCCTCTTCTTGTATTGCTCCTATTATCCTTATAGAGTGTCTTTCTTTATGGACTTTATTTTAAAGTCTGCTTTGCCTGATATGAGTATTTCTACCCCTTCTTTCTTGTTTTTTTCCATTTCCATGAAATATATTTTTTCCATCCTCTCACTTTCAATCTATGTGCACCCTTCACCCAAAAGTGGTTATCTTGTAGGCATCATATTCTAGGCTCATGTTCTGTTATCCAGTCCTCCCACTCTATCTTTTGATTGGGGTATTTAGTTCATTGACATTTACAGTAATTATTGATAGATGTGTGTTTATTGCTATTTTAAACTTTGTATTAAAACTGACTTTTTAATTCTTCTTTGTCCCTTTCTTTTTCTTTCTGTAGTTTGATAATTTTCTTTTTTATTAGGTTAATTTAATTTATTTTTCATTTTTGTGACTCTATTTTATGCTTTGATTTATGGTTACCCAATATTTCAAGTATGTTAAACCATTACTATACCTACTTGCTTTAGATTGGTAATAATTTAAGTGCAAACACATTCTCTAAAATATGAAAAAGAAATCTACATTTTCTTGTTCCCATCGTTCATGTTTTATGATTTTGGTGTCCTCTTTTACCACTTCATGTTTATTCTCTTGCTGTGCATTTGTAGTTATAACATTTCTAATTATAGTTTTTTCTATAGATTCTTGTTTGTTTTCTATTTAAAGAAGAACTTTTAATATTTATTTTAGGATAGGTTTAGTATTACCATATTCTTTTAGCTTTTTCTTGTCTGAGAAATATTGATCTCTCCTTCTATTCTAAAGTATAGTCTTGCTGGGTAAAGTATCCTAAGTTGCACATTTTTCCCTTTCAGGACTTTGACTACATCTTGCCAGTCCTTTCTGGCCTGCAATGTTTCTGTAGAGAAATCAGCAGATAGTCTTATGAGGTTCCCTTGTAACAAATCTCTTTTTTCTTTCACTACTTTAGAACATTTTCTTTATCTGTAATGTGACCATCTTAATTATAATATGTCTTGGTTTTAGTCTGTTTGGTTTCATCCTGTTTGGGACCCACTGTGCTTCTTGTATTTTGAGATATGTTTCATTCTGGAGGTTTGGGAAATTTCAGTCATGATTTCTTGAAATATATTTTTGATCCCATTTTGTACTTTCTTCTCCTTCTGGTACTCCTATTATGAATAGATTTTCATGCTTCATATTATTCCATATGTCCCTTACATTGCTTTCATAGGTTTTTATTTGCTATTCTGTCTGATGTTCTGATTGGATGATTTTTACTATCTTGTCTTTTAAATCATTTATTTGTTCTTCTACATTAGTTATGCTGCTATTGACTAACTTTAGCCTGGCTTTTATCTCAGCAGTTGAGTTTTATGCTTTTAATTGGCTCCTCTTTATAGTTTCTATTTCTTTTTTCAAGAATTCTGTATTTTTATTGATAGAATTTTTTATTCCCTTTAGTGCTTTTATCACACCCTTTTTGAACTTAGGATTTAGTAGACTGTTGAGATCTATTTCATTGTTCATCTTTTCAGGGGACTTCTCTTGTTCTTTCATTTGGGAAAGATTCCTGTGCTTTTCCATTTTACTTATATTTATCTGACACTATGAATTTAGGAGTAACAATTATCTACTATGGTCTTAAATTTTTTTTAATGTGGGAGTGTCCCTGTGTAGACTATGTGCATTTAGTATTTTTGTTGTGAGGGCTTATTTTTTGTGTGGATGTTTGCCACATCTTTATTCTATGTAGATGTAATTGGTTTTGTGTTGACCAGAGCCTGCACTGATTTTTGAGCAGGGCATCCTCTTTGCTCTGTGGTTGTTACAGCCCTGACAAAGTCTGGCTCTACTCTCCTGTTGTTGGAATAGAGGCTTACATACGTTTTTCTAAGCTGTGGTGTGTGGTAGGTGGGACTGGTGTGCTTCTGCTGGAAAAGGAGCTGCTTAGTATTTCTCTATGGGAAATGTCCACCAGAAAGTGCCCTTTGTGCTGTCATCTCTCACCCCTTGTGGGAGCTTAAAAATGCACATTGTTGTCTCTGCCCATGTCCCCTACTCTGCCATGGGAATGTTGGCTACCTACCTTGGTGTCCCTCAGGTTCTGCACCCACAGAGCCACCAGTGCAGATCCAGTGATGTCAAGCACTATGACCTGCTGTAGTGCATTTGCAGTCATACACCTCAGTTTACAACAGGGTCAGCCCAGACATTAACCCTGTGTCTGCATGTGGGATGCAAGCCCATTATTAACAGCAGGTCCACCCTTGCCACACACAAGAACCCAGCTCAGTTGTTTCAGAGGTCTGGTTCTACACAGGCACCAGGGGAACTAATCCAAATCATCAACTGGGGTTTGAATCAAATCACAGTCCTGTCTGGGAAACTGCAGAAACCCTGGGAATTGATTCAGGTTTTAGGCCCACCTCTACCCTGGAGTCTGGTACCAGTGATTGTGCCCATCCAGAGCAAGTCAAGAAGACTGCTGTGTCTGAACTGTGCTCCTCTGTTCCCAAGAAAGCATGCCAAAAATGGCACTGAGCAACACACTATGGGCTAGTGGAAATGGGTGCTATGGTCAGGCTGCATTGTGTTTCTTCTCTCCCACACACCATCAGTAGTGCTCACTGTGGGGGATCAGGCTGTTCTGCAAACACTCTCAGCCCCAACCCACATCACACTCCAATCCCTTGAAGCTGCCTCTAGTGCAATCAGCCCTAGTCCTCTTCCTGGGCTTATCTGCAGAAGACCAAGCTCCAGCCCCCTCTTTCTGCATGACCTACGCCAGCTTGTGTCTCAGGCTAGGGATTTTAAGGATCCTCTTTGTCAGTTTCTCTCAGTATTGTCTGCCAAGTGGCTGCTGCTTTCTTCTCTAAGCCTCTGATGGGCACTTTTTGTCTCAGCTGTCCTCCCCAATGGAGAGTGGGCTTCCCAGGGTGAGAGCACATTTTTTCCATTGCTACTCCCTCCCCACTCGGGCAGGCCCCATGATGAACTTCCTTTTCCTTTTTATCCCTCCCACCAGATTTTGTGAGGATTCCCCTTGTATTTCTTTTGTAAGAGATATTCTGCCAAAGTTCAGTAGGTATTCTGTGTTAATTGTTCTATATGTAGATGTAATTTTTGTTGTATTCATGGTAGAAGATGAGGTATGTGTCCAACATCTTAGCCAAACTTCCATTATAGGTTTAATGTGATCCCTATTAAAATACCCATGACATTTTCAAAAAATTAGAACAAATAATTCAAAAAGTTTATGAAACCAGAAAAGAGCCAGAACTGCCATGCAAACCTAAGGAAAAAGAATAAAGCTGGAGGCACCACCCTGCTAGACTTCAGATAATACTACAAAGCTACAGTAATCAGAAGATTGTAGTATGGTACAAAACAGATATACAGATCAATAGAACAGAATAGAGAGCCCAGAAGTAAATTGATGCACAATTGATCAGTTAATCTATGATAAAGAGGCTAGAATATAACATGCAGAAAGTCTCTTCAGTCACTAGGATTGGGACTATAATAAACAAACTGTAGTTTGGTCTTAAAGTAAATGCTTTATTTCACTGTTTAGCATGATGTTAAATGTGGGTTTGTCATATGTGGCCTTTATTATGTTGAGATTTGTTCCCTCTATGCCCACTTTAAGGCTTTTATATTGTTGATTATGTTTTGTAATGATACAGGGATGCAGATCTCTTTATATTTTCTACTTCGAGTTAGCTGAACTTCTTGATTCTACAGATTGATAATTTTCATTATTTAGGAAAGTTTTTAGTATAATTTTTCCAAATATTTTTTCTGCTCTCCTTTTCTCCTGGCACTCCTATTATGTGTGTGCTGTGTTTAAAGGTATTCCAAATTTCTCTGAGGTTTTGTTGAATTTCCTTCTTTCCTTCTGTTCTTGAGAATGTATAACCTTTATTAATCTATATTCAATTTTATTGATTTTGCCTCCAGCTCAGTTTTACTTTTGATCCTTTCTTTTCTTCCAGTGTTATTGAGATATAATTGGCATATAACACTGTATAAGTTCAAGGTATACAACAAACTAATTTATCTTACACATATTATGAAATGATTACCACAATATATTTGGTGAACATCCATCATTTCATATAGTTACAAAATTAAAGAAATTGAAAAATATTTTCCCATGTGATGAGATCTCTTTAAATTAACTCTTTTAATAACTTTCATATATAACATATGACAGTGTTAATTATATTCATTATATTGTACATGACATCCCTGGTAGTTATTTATCTCATAACAAGAAGTTTGTAACTTTTGACTGCCTTTATCCAATGCCTCCTCCTTTCAAACTCCACCTCTGGTAACTACACATCAGATCTGTTTTTCCATGAAATTTTTATTTCTGAAATATAATTGATCTAGAACACTATGTTCATTCATGTTAAAAAGAAGAGTAATTTAATATTTTTGTTTTTCAAAATGATCACCATGATAAGTGTACTTACCATTTGTCACCATATAAATATATTACATAATCATTAATTATAGTCCCCTCACTGTACATTTCATACCCATGATTTTACAACAGGAAGTTTATGACTCCAATTTCCCTCACCTCTTACTTCTCCACCATATATACATGGATATATACATAGACCCTAGGTCTATCTATATCTATGTCTGTACCTATATCTATATACAGTTCACCCTCTTTATCCATGCAACTATTGTGGACACTTAGGTTGCTTCCACATCTTGGCTATGGTAATTAATGCTACAGTGAATATAAGGATGCATATAACATTTCTAATTAGTATTTTTGTTTTATTCAGGTAAATACTGAGAAGTGGAACAACTGGAGAGAATAGTAGTTCTGTTTTTAGATTTTGAGGAAATTTCATGTTGTTTACCACAGTGCCTGGACCAATTTACTCTCCTAAAAACAGTGAACAAATGTTTTATTTTCTCCACAATTTTACCAATGCTTTTTACTTGTTTCCTTTTTGATTAGAGGCATTCTGTCATGACTTTCAAATTGTATTCTCCTACTAATTAGTAATGTAGAATAACTTTTATGTGTTTGTTGGACATCTGCATGCATTATCTGAAAAAAATATCTTCTCAGATCTCTTGTCAATTTTTGTCAGAGAGATTGATATTATAGTGAGTTATTGGATTCTTTATGTATTTTGAATATTAATCCATCATTAGACATTACTTTGCAAATATTTTTTCCTATTCAGAATGCTGTCTTTCTCTTGTGATGTTGGTATTCTTTGCTGTGCAAAAGCTTTTTAGATTGTTGTGGTCTGATTTGTTTGATTATCCTATTGTCACCTTAGCTGAGATATATATATATATATCTCCAAAACTGATGTGAAGAAATGCACTATTTTTTCTCCTAGGACTTTTATGATTTTAGGTTTTAACTTTAAGCCTTTAGTCCATCTTGAGTTTGCATGGTTTTTTGTGTGTATGATGTAAAAAAAAAAAAGTAGTCCAGTGGCATTGTGTTCAATTTGGCAGGCTAGCTTTCTCAACACTATTTATTGAAGAGGTTTTCTTACCCTCATTGTATATTATAGCTTCTTTTGTCATAGATTAATTGACCATATAAACACGAGATTATTCTGGACTCTCTATTGTGTTCCATTTGTATACATGTTGTTTTCATAAAAAAAATATGATGCTGCTTTGATTAATAGAGTTCTGTACTTTAGTTAGAAATCATGAAATGTAATAGCTCTGGCAATGTTCTTTATTCCTAAGATTGTTTTTCTATTCAGGGATCTTTTGTAGTTCCACACAAATTTTAGAATTATTTGTTCTAGCATTGTGAAAAAATGTCATTGGTATTTTTATATAGATTACATTAAATCTGTAGATTTCTCTGCATGATATAGACATTTTAACAATATTAGTTTTTCCATCTAATGAGCATGTAATAACTTTTTATTCATTTGTATTATCTTCAATGTCTCTTTAATCTAGGTCTCTTAGTTTGCTGAGTACAAGCCTTTCACCTGCTTGGTTAAGTTTATTCCTAGATATTTTGTCATTTTCACGCAATTGTAAAAAAATATGTTTATTTGTCTCCATCATAGATTGTTGTTAGTGTGTGTAAATGCAACAGATTTTAGTATATTTATGTTTCGTCCTGTAACTTTATTGAATCCATTTCTTAGTTCAAATAGTTTTTGGTGGAATCTTCCGCATATCCTATATATAGTATCATATCACTTATATATGGTGACAGTTATTCTATTTACTTTGCAATTTGGATTATTGTTATTTCCTTTTTTTCTGTTCTGACTGCTGTGGATAGGACTTCCAATATTATATTGAATAAAGGTAGTGAGAGGGAGTGTCCTTGTCTTGTGTGTGATCTTAGAGGAAGCTTTTTCTGATTTTAACCATTGAATATGGTGATAGCTCTGGGCTTGTCATATATGACCCTTATTGTGTTGAACGCTTTTCCTTCTATACCTAAAGTATAGATGGAGATTTTGTTATGAATGGATATTGAATTTCCTTCAAAGGTTTTTCTGCATCTATTAAAAGAAACATATAATTTTAATCCTTCATTTTATTAATATGCTGTATCGCCTTGATTGATTTGCAGAGAATGAACCATTCCTGTATCCCTGGGATGAATCCCACTTCACTATGGTGTTCGATCCTTCTAATTTATTGTTAAGTCGAGTTTGTTTATATTCTGTTAAGATTTTTTGCATCTAGATTAACCAGGAATATTTCCCTGCAACATTTGTTTTTGTAGTTTCTTTGTATAATTTTAGTATAGGGGCAATGAAGGCTTTGTACAATAAATTTTTAAAACATTCTTTTTTCTTCAATATTCTGTAAGAGTTTGAGAAGGATTGGTATTAACTTTTCTTTAAATGTTTGGTAGAATTCACTTGTGATGTCTAATCTTGAACTTTTTTTGTTAGGAGGTTTTTTTTTAATTACTGAGTCAATTTCATTAAAAGTAATTAGTCTGTTCATATTTTCTATTTCATTCTGATTCAGTCCTGGAATATAGTACATTCCTAGCTAATTATTCATTTATCAGTTGTCAACTTATTGGTATATAATTATAGTAATTTATGATCATTTGTATTATAGTGCTGTCAGTTTTAACTTCTCCACTTTCATTTCTAAGTGTATTTGGGTGATTTCTCCTTTTATTGATGAGTCTAGCTAAAGATTTTCTTTTTTCAATTTTGTTTATCTTTACAAAGAACCAGGTACTCATTTCATTGATCTTTCCTACTGTGTGTGTGTGTGTGTGTGTGTGTGTGTGTGTGTGTGTGTTTGCATGTGTCTCTGTTTCATTTATTTCTGTTCTGATTTTTATTTCTTTTCTCATGTTAAATTTGGGCTTTGTTTGCTTTTTTATACTTGCTTTATGGCTAATATTAGATTGTTTTCTGAGATATTCTTGTTTCCTGAGGTAGATTTGTAACACTATAAACTTCCCTAAGAATACTATTTTTGATGCATCCTATGTATCTGGAAAATCGTATTTTAATGTTTATTTATTTTCAAGTATTTTCTGATTTCCTCTTTTATTTCTTTGCTGTCTCATTTGTATTTTTAAAAGGATATGTTTTAGTTTCCAGGTCTTTGTGATGTTTCCCATTCTTTCAGTAATTGATTTCTAGTTTCATGCCATTGTTGTAAGAAAAAAAAAATACCTGATATGAGTTCAATTGTCCTAAATTTGTGATGATATGTCTTGTGGCCTAACATGTGATCTATCCTGGAGAATGTTGCATGTGCACTTGAAAAGCATTTGTATTCTGCTCTTTCTGAGTGGAATGACCTATCGATATCAATTAAGCCCAACTGTTCTAATATGACATTTGAGGCCCCTGTTTCTTACTTATCTTCTCTCTGGATATCCAGTGCATTAATGTATGTGGAGTGTTAAATTCCCCTACTATTATATTATTATTGCGTATTTCTCCCTTTTTCTCTATTCCTATTTGCTTTCATATTTATGCGTTCATATATTAGGTGCATACATGTTTATGAATATTAAATCTTCCTGTATAGATATCTTTATCATTATATAATGTGTTTCTTTGTCTTTTTTACATTTTTTATTGATTTATAATCATTTTACAATGTTGTGTCAAATTCCAGCATTCAGCACAATTTTTCAGTCATACATGGACATATACACACTCATTGTCACTTTTTTTCTCTGTGAGCTACCACAACATTTTGTGTATATTTCCCTGTGCTATACAGTATAATCTTGTTTATCTATTCTACACTTTTGAAATCCCAGTTTCTCTCTTCCCAGCTCCCACTCCCTTGGCAACAACAAGTCTGTATTCTATGTCTATGAGTCTATTTCTATCCTGTATTTACTCTTTGTTTTTGTTTGTTTCTTTGTTTGTTTGTGTTTGTTACTGTTTTTTACATTCCAGATATGTGCGATCTCATATGGTATTTTTCTTTCTCTTTCTGGCTTACTTCACTTAGGATGACATTCTCCAGGAGCATCCACGTTGCTGCAAATGGCATTATGTTGTCGGTTTTTATGGCTGAGTAGTATTCCATTGTATAAATGTACAACCACTTCTTTATCCAGTAACCTGTTGATGGACATTTAGGCTGTTTCCATGTTTTGGCTATTGTAAATAGTGCTGCTATGAACATTGGGGTACAGGTGTCATCCTGAAGTAGGGTTCCTTCTGGATATAAGCCCAGGAGTGGGATTCCTGGGCCATACAGTAAATCTATTCCTAGCCTTCTGAGGAAACTCCACACTGTTTTCCATAGTGGCTGCACCAAACTGCATTCCCACCAGCAGTGTAGGAGGGTTCCCCTTTCTTCACAGCCTCTCCAGCATTTGTCATTTGTGGATTTTTGAATGACGGCCATTCTGACTGGTGTGAGGTGATACCTCATTATAGTTTTGATTCGCATTTCTCTGATAATTAGTGATATTGAGCAGTTTTTCATGTGCCTTTTGATCATTTGTATGTCTTCCTTGGAGAATTGCTTGTTTAGGTCTTCTGCCCATTTTTGGATTGGGTTGTTTGCTTTTTTTCTTATTGAGTCATATGAGCTGCTTGTATATTCTGGAGATCAAGCCTTTGTCGGTTTCATTTGCAAAAATTTTCAGCCATTCCGTAGGTTGTCTTTTTCTTTTACTTCTGGTTTCCTTTGCTGTGCAGAAGCTTGTAAGTTTCATTAGGTCCCATTTGTTAATTCTTACTTTTATTTCTTCTAGGAGAAAATTTTTGAAATGTATGTCAGATAATGTTTTGCCGACGTTTTCCTCTAGGAGGTTTATTGTATCTTGTCTTCTGTTTAAGTCTTTGATCTATTTTGAGTTGATTTTTGTGTATGGTGCAAGGGAGTGTTCTAGCTTCATTGCTTTACATTCTGCTGTCCAGTTTTCCCAATACCATTTGCTGAAGAGACTGTCCTTATTCCATTGTATATTCTTGCCTCCTTTGTCGAAGATTAGTTGACCAAAAGTTTGTGGGTTCATTTCTGGGCTCTCTATTCTGTTCCATTGGTCTATATGTCTGTTTTGGTACAAATACCATGCTGTCTTGATGACTGTAGCTCTATAGTATACTCTGAAGTCTGGAAGAGTTATTCCTCCAGCCTCTTTCTTTCTCTTCAGTAATGCTTTGGCAATTCTAGGCCTTTGATGGTTTCATATAAATTTTATTATGATTTGTTCTAGTTCTGGGAAATATGTCCTGGGTAATTTGATAGGGATTGCATTAAATCTGTAGATTGCCTTGGGTAGTGTGACCATTTTAACAATATTGATACTTCCAATACAAGAGCATGGGATATCTTTCCATTTTTTAAAGTCTTCTTTAATTTCCTTCATCAGTGGTTTATAACTTCCTGTGTATAATTCTTTCACCTCCTTGGTTAGATTTATTCCTAGATATTTTATTAGTTTGGGTGCTATTTTAAAGGGGATTGTTCCTTTACTTTCTTTTTCTGTTGATTCATCATTAGTGTAAAGAAATGCAACTGATTTTTGAACGTTAATTTTGTAACCTGCTAACTTGCTGATTTCTTCAATCAGCTCTAGTAGTTTTTGTGTGGAAATTTTAGGGTTTTCTATATATAGTAACATGGCATCGGCATATAGTGACACTTTTACCTCTTCTTTTCCAATTTGGATCCCTTTTATTTCTCTCTCTTGCCTGATTGCTGTGGCTAGGACTTCCAAGACTGTTGAATAGGAGTGGTTATAGTGGGCATCCTTGTCTTGTCCCAGATTTTAGTGGGAAGATTTTTGAGTTTTTCACCATTGAGTACTATGCTGGCTGTAGGTTTGTCACATATAGCTTTTATGATGTTGAGATATGTTCCCTCTATACCCACTTTGGCGAGAGTTTTTATCATAAATGGGTGTTGAATTTTATCAAATGCTTTTTCTGCATGTATTGAGAGGCTCATGTAGTTTTTGTCCTTTCTCTTGTTGATGTGATGTATTACATTGATTGATTTGCGTATGTTGAACCACCCTTGTGTCCCTGGGATGAACCCCACTTGGTCATGATGTATAATCTGTTTTATGTGTTGTTGGATTGTATTTGCTAAAATTTTGGTGTCTATGTTCATCAGTGATATTGGCCTATAATTCTCTTTTTTTGTAGTGTCTTTGCCTGGTTTTGGATTCAGGGTGATGATGGCTTCATAGAATGAATTTGGGAGTATTCCCTCCTTTTCAGTCTCCCGGAAGAGTTTGAGAAGGACTAGTATGAGTTCTTCTTTGTACGTTTGGTATAATTCCCTGGTGAAGCCGTCCGGTCCTGGACTTCTGTTTGTAGGAAGGTTTTTAATTGCTATTTCTATTTCCTTTCTAGTGATCGGATTGTTTAAGTGGTCAGTTTCTTCTTGATTCAGTCTTGGTAGACAGTATGTTTCCAGAAACTTGTCCATCTCCTCTAGATTATCCAATTTGTTTCCATATAGTTTTTCATACTATTCTCGTATGATATTCTGTGTTTCTATTTTATTTGTTGTAATTTGTCCGTTTTCCTTTCTTAGTTTGCTAATTTGTGCTCTCTTTTTTTTCTTCTTTGTGAGTTTGGCCAGAGGTTTGTCGATTTTATTTACTTTGTCAAAAAACCAGCTTTTGGTTTGGTTGATTTTTTCTATGGTCTTATTAATCTCTATTGTATTTATTTCCTCTCTGATCCTTATTATTTCCTTCCTTCTGCTGCCTTTTGGGGCTTTTTGTTCTTCTTTTTCTAATTCATTCAGCTGCTGGGTCAAATTGTTTATTTGAGATTGTTCTTCTTTTTTGAGAAAGGCCTGTATCGCTATAAACTTCCCTCTTAGCACTGCCTTTGCTGTGTCCCATAGATTTTGAGAGGTTGTACTTTCATTATCATTTGTCTCAAGGTATTTTTTAATTTCAGCTTTGATTTCCTCAATGACCCATTGGTTTTTCAATAACATACTGTTTAATCTCCATGCTTTCCTTTTTTTCTCTTTTGTTTCTCTGTTGTTGATTTCCAGTTTTATGGCATTGTGGCCAGTATAGATGCTTGAGACAACTTCTATCTTCTTAAAATTGTTGAGGTTTCTTTTGTGCCCAAGTACATGATCAATCCTGGAAAATGTTCCATGTGCACTTGAAAACAATCCTTATCCTATTTTTGGGGGAGGTAATGCTCTGAAATTATCCACCAAATCTAGTTTTTCTATTGTAGTATTTAATTTCTCTGTTGCCTTGTTTATTTTCTGTCTGGAAGATCTGCCTAGTGATGTTAATGCAGTGTTAAAATCTCCAACTATGATTGTATTCCCCTCAATACCCCCCTTTATCTCTGTTAGTAATTGTTTTTTGTACTTAGGTCCACCTATATTGGGTGCATACATATTAACGAGTGTAATATCCTCATCTTGTATCACTCCTTTAATCATTATATAATGTCCTTCTTTATCTTTCTTTATGGCCTTTGTTTTAAAGTCCATTTTGTCTGAAATGAACTGCAAAACCTGCTTCTTTGGCTTTTCCATTTGCATGGAATATCCTTTTCCACCCTTTCACTCTCAATCTATATGTGTCCTTCTCCCTAAAGTGGGTGTCTTGCATGCAGCTTATTGAAGGTTCTTGCTTTCTTATCCAGTCTGCCACTCTGTGTCTTTTGACTGGAGCATTTAGTCCATTAACATTTACAGTAATTAATGATAGATGTGTGTTTATTGTCATTTTGAACTTCTCTTTGCAGTTGATTTGGTATTTCCTCTTTGTTCCTTTCTTCTTCCTTTTGTGATTTGGTAATTTTCCTTTGTCTTATCATGGATTTTATTTAGTTTTTGTGAATCCCTTGTAAGTTTTTGTCTTGTGGTTACCCTTCTTCGTAAATCTATTAACGCATTACTATAACTGTTTTTATTAAACTGATAGTAACATGATCTCAAACCCATCCTACAGTTAAAAAAATTTAAACAAGGAAAAATATATCTCTTCTATATTTACCTGCCTCCCTCTCCCACTCTCAGTGACTTGTATGTCTTCTTTTATAATTTTGTGTTTATTTGTAATTCGTGAGTTCTCACCTTTCCAGTTGTGAGTTTCTCATTTCTGTAGCATCCTGCTGCTTTTCTATTTAGAATAGCCCTTTCAATATTTCTTTTAGCATGGGTTTAGTGTTGCTAAACTCCTGCAGTTTTTCTTGTCTGTGAAATTTTTTATTTCTCCTTCTATCCTAAAGGATAGCCTTGCTGGATAAAGTATCCTAGGCTGCATCTTTTTTTCATTCAGGACGTTGAATATATCTTGCCACTCCATCTGGCCTGTAGTGTTCGTGTAGAGAAATCAGCTGAGAACCTTATGGGGGTTCCATTGTAACTTACTCTTTGCTTTTCTCTTGATGCCTTTAGAATCATTTCTTTATCCTTGATTCTGGCCATCTTGATTATGATATGTCTTGGTGTGGGTTTATTTGGCTTCTTTCTGTTTGGGACCCTCTGAGCTTCCTGTACTTGGATATCTGATTCCTTCTTTAAGTTTGGGAACTTTTCAGTCATGATTTCTTCAAAAACCTTTTCAATCCCCTTTGATCTTTCTTCCCCTTTGGGACCCCTATTATGTGAAGATTGGGATGCTTTATATTATCCCATAGGTCCCTTATTCTATTTTCATTATTTTTTATTTGTTTCTCTTGTAGCTCTTCTGAATGTGTGCTTTCTATTGTCCTGTCTTCTAGGACACTAATTCGTTCCTCTGCATTATCCAGTCAGCTTTGTACAGCTATTAGATCATTCCTTATCTCAGCCAATGAGTTTACCCATTCTACTTGGCTCTTCTTTATAGCTTCAATTTCATTTTTGACATATTTTATATCTCTAAACACTATCTCTTTTAATTCCTTCAGCACTTTGATCACTCCTTTTTTGAAATCTTGATCTACTAGGCTATCGATATCTATTTCATTGATCTTTCTTTCAGGGGATTTCTCTTGTTATTTTAATTGGGAAATGTTTCTCTGCTTCTTCATCTTGCTCATACCTCTCTGGCACTGTGGTTTATGGAGTATCAGTTATCTATTGTGGTCCTTAAGTAGTTTAACTACCTAAAGCCTATTTAGGTATAAGACTTAGGAAGAAAAGGAAACATAAGTGAGAGAGAGAAAGAATTTTAAAAGAAGGGAGAAAGAAGTTTTGAAAACAGTTTATAAAGAGTATTAGAAGAACAAGTTGAAGCAGAATATCAACCGGGTTGAGACGTCCTTTTAAAACCTTTAAAAAAAGGGGGAAAGATGTATTTGAAACCTGTGTCTAATCAATAACAGGACACCAAAACCCAAGAGAAATAGAACTGAATTAAGAAGTAAAAATTAAGAGGGTAATAGAAAATAGAACAGGTAAAAACAGATTAAAAAAAAAAAAAACAAGGAGGAGGGTGGGGTGTCCGTGTTCTCCTGGAGTCTGTGTGCTTTTAATGTGAAGTCTTTCTGTCTTCGTCCTGTTTTGGAAGTTCAGCTTGCTGTTTCCAGAGGCCCTCCATTGGCACCCTCTTCTGTGTTGTTCTCAGTACCTGTTGGCAAGCAGATCGCGCCTCCTCCCAACACTGGGTCAGATGCAGCTCTCCTTTGCTGTGGGCGGGTGGGTCACTGCCCCTCCCGATGCTGCTGTCAGATGTTGCAGACTGGCCAGGTAGGATAGTGGGTCGCACCCCCTCCCAGCACCGCAGTCGGGGCTGTGTTCCTGCCTGAAAGGCGGGGAGCCGCCTTCCCTCTCCCGGCGCTGGTAGCGCCACTGCTCAGTGCGGCTGCGTGTTCTGCCTCAGGTCGGCGCTCCGGGCAAGACGGAGGGACAGCCTTGTCCCTGCGCCGGGCCAAAACTCAGCTCCTTGTTTTTCTTTGCGGAGCAAGTTCTCTGAGGGACCAGGATGGAAGGGTCCTATCTGCCTTGGGCTGTAGACAAGTCGCAGTCTGGCCTTTGAGGCTGCTGAGCCCTTAGGTGCGGATACAGGATTCGCCCCCGCCTCCGCATGGATGCTAAGCACTGGAGGATATGGCGGCTGTGCCTGAGCCCAGAATCTCTTCCCCCAAAAACTTTCTGTGGGTTTTCAGTGATGGGGTATGCACCCTTCTTCCCAGGGCACACCAACCATGTTGTTTTATAGCGGGCCAAGGTTGTTCTGCCCTGTACACCCACAGTCATTGCGCGCAGCACCTTGCAGTCCCCCTGGGCTGCCTCAGTGCAGCCACACCCATCCTCCACCTGGCTTGGGCAGCCTGGCCCTGAACGCAGCTACTGGCCTGCGTCTCAGGCTGGGTGTCTGGGGTCCCTATGTGCCCGTTTAACTTAGCTCTGTCAGTCAAGGTCTGCTATGTACAGATCCCAGCCTTGTAGGCTCCCGCCTCCATCCAGCTGGCCTCTCAGTTGGAGGGGGGAGACCAAGCAAATGAGTGCCAGACCTCCTTTGCCGCTCCCTCCCTGCAGTACACGTCCTGCTCTGCTATGTCTTTTGTTCTTTCTTTTTTCCTTTTCTCTTACCGGATTTTTGGCATCTCTATCTTTTGAAGAGGGCGATGTTCTGTCGGAGTTCCGCAGGTGCTTTTGTGGGAGAGGGTGAGCTATGAGTGTCCTTCTCCTCTGCCATCTTATCTCTTCCTGTTTATTTCTCTTTTTACAGCTTTTGTTTGGAAGTCTATTTTGTTTGATAAGAGTACTGTTGCCTCTGCTTTCATGTCATTCCCATTTGCATAAAGTATCTTTTTCTCTTCTCTCACTTTCAGTCTGTGTGCCTATTTATTCCTGAATTAAGGGTCTTGGTCACTTTTTCTTATCTAATCAGCCACCCTATGTCTTTTGATTGGAGCCATTAGGTCATTGACATTTAGAGTAATTATTCATCAGTACGTTCTTATTTCCGTTTTATTACTTGTTTTCTGATTGTTTTCATAGTTTTGGTTCTTTTCTTCTTCTTTTAGTTTCTCCACTTGAAGTTTGATTACTATTTTAGTGCGATGTCTTTGTTGCTTTCTTTCTAGTTTTTGTATATCTATTGTAGGGGATTGTTTTTGGTTACCAGGAAGTTGATATATGTTGACATATAAGTATATCTACTTGCATTAAACTGGTAGTCATTTAAGTTCAAATAAACTCTAGCAGATCTACATTTTGTCCCTCCGCTTTTGTTTTGTATTTCTAATGCCACATTTTATATCTTCATGTATGTTCTTTAGCTTTCTATTGCTGTTACAGTTTATTTAACAATTTTTATTTTGACCTTTGTACTAAAGTATTTAAACAGTTGATCCACTGTTTTTACTATATATCTTCCTTTGTCTATGTTTTTTTTCATCATTTAATTTCTTCTTGTGACTTTTTCTATTTTACACACATTTTGTAAGATCAGTTTGGTCTATTAATCTTCATCTTATTCTTGACATTTTAAACAAATAAACAGAAAACAAACTTGACAGCCTGTAGGTGATATAATTACCGGAGGAAAGAAACAATTTAAACAGACTTGTAACAGGAAAGATATTTAATCAGTATTCAAAACACTTATCTACAAGGAAAATCCCAGGCCAACTATGACTTCACTAGGAAATTATACTAAACTTTTAAAAAGTAATTAATGCAAAATGTTAAACAAATTCTTTCATAAAAGAGAAGGAGGAGAGTGGTTTCAAGATGTTGGGATAGAAGGACATGGATCTCACTGGCTCCCACAAATACTTCAAAAATACTTCTACATGTGGAACAATTCTCACAAAACTCTTGTAGGAAATCTTACACAAGTGGAACTACAAGGAAAATCATCATGAAAATGAATAGGAGGAAAAAGAAAATAGAAATCAGGATGGGACCTTTCCCTTGGGGTAGGAGTGGCAAAAGAGGCAAAGCACCCACACCCTGGGATTCCCCCTCTCCAGAAGTGAGTATAGCTGGGGCAGAAGGGAAAATTCAGAGATTTGGTGGAGAGCACATAAGCTACATTGCAGCAGACAGAATGGAGAGAGTTTGGCTCTGGTGGTCCATGTGATCCCTAGTCCTAGATGCAAGCTGGCTGGTGGAAGCCAAAAGTGGGTGCTGGAGCTCAGGCTTCAGAGGATGGACCTTGGTAGAAGACTGGGGTTGACAGTGTAAAGGCAGCCTCAGGGAGCTGGAGTGTGGTCAGGCTGAGGCTGGGAGCATGTGCAAAAGGCCTGGGTCTATCACTGAAATCTCCACTGTTGGTGCACACAGAAGAAGCAGTGGAACATGGTCAGCCATAGCAGCCTTCTCCAGTAGCCCAGAGGGCATTGCTCAGCACCATTATAAACACACTCTTGTGGAGGGAAGGACAAGGTACAGACATAGCAGAATGCGTAGCTCAGTTCAGAGGGGCAGAATCACTGGTGTCCATCTCCTAGGTGGAGGTGGGGCTAAAACCTGAATCCATGCCCAAGAGTATCATGACATTGCAAGTGGAACTGAGATTTAAGCCAAGACCCAGGAGGGAGTGGCATATTTGCTCCACTGCTGCCATTGTGAACTCAGTGCCTCTGGGACATCCAAGAGGAGTACTGGTGTGCAGTGGGGGTGGATCTGACATTAATGGTGGGTGTGCATCTATTCAGGTGGGGCTGGGAATTGGTTGACCCTCTAGCTATCACTAGATCCAAGTGCATGACTGCATTTGCACTATGGAGGTTCCTGGTGCCTAATGTTGGCAGATCTGCTCTGGTGGCTTTTTGGGTGCAGAGCCTGTGGGAAACCAGGGCCGGTTGCTGGCATTCCTGGGGCTGTGGTGTAAATAAGGGCAGAATTAACAAAGTGCTCTTTTTAAGCCTACACAAAGAGTTACAGGTGACACCACAGAGGGAACTTCCCAGTGGACAACTCCCACAAAGAAATACTCAGCAGCTCTCCTCCCAGCTAAAGCACTCCACTCCAAATTACCACACATGACAGCTCAGAAATGGGCCTAGGCAACTCTGTTCCAACTGCATGGGAGCAGACATGGCCCCTGACAGGGCTGTGAAAACCACAGAGTAAAGAGGAGTCCCCACTCAACATCCAGTGCAGGCTCTGGTCACCACAATACCAACCACATGCCAAAACAAGGAGATAAGAACCAGCACACATGGTGAAAAACCATCACACTCATCTATTCTAAAAAAGCCTTGGCAACAAGAATATTAGACACACAGTCTACACAGAAATGCTCCCTCCTAAAAACAGCCCTTTGAGACCACACTGGATAACTATTACTCCAAAATGTATAGAGTCAGAGAACTATAAGTAAAATTAAAAAGCTGAGCAGCCACTCTCATTTAAAAGAACAAAATATATCCCCAGAAAGAACAAACAATGAAATGAACCTCTACTATACACCAGAGCCTTAGTTCAAAACAGAGAAAATAAAAATCACTGACAGAAATAAGAGAGGTTCTTGATAAAAATGCAGAATACTATAAAATGGAAATATAAACTATCAAAAGGAGGCAAATAAATCAGAAAACTCAATTGCTGAGATAAAAGCAGAGCTAAAGGCAATCAATGGCAGACTAAATAATGCAAAAGATAGAATAAGTGGTTTAGAAGACAGGTTAATGTAAATCACCCATTCAAAACAGCAGACAGAAAAAAAATGGAAAAAAATAAAAGCAATATAAGTGATATATGGGATAATATAAAGTGTGCCAACCTAAGCAAAATAAGGATCCAAGAAGCAGAATGAAAAGAAAAGGGGATCAAAAAATATTTGAAGAAATTATGATGAAAAACTTCCCAAACTTACAGAAAGAAAGAGACATTCAAGTACAGTAAACACAGAGGGTCCAAAACAAGATAAAACCGAACAGACCCACACCCGGACATATTATAATTAAGATGGCTAAAATTAAAGGTAAACAAAAGATTCCAAAGGCAGTAAGATAAAAACAAAAAGTTATAAGGGAAGCCCCATAAGACTACCAGCTGATTTCTCTACAGAAATGTTTCTGGACAGAAATGTGTGGCAAGATATATTGAAAGACCTGAAAGAGCAAAACATTCAATCTAAAATACTCTGCACAGCAAGACCATCAACCAGAATAGAAGTAGAGATCAAAATTTCTCAGACAAGCAAAAACCAAAAGAATATAGCAATACTAAACCTATCCTAAAGGAAATATTGGAAGTTCTTCTCTAAATAGAAAACAAGCAGGCCTCTATAAAGAAGAAAATATCTTGATGGGAAATGCCATAATTACAATGAACAACAAAAGAATAAACATGAAGAGGTAGGTAAAAGAGGACACCAAATTTATGAAAAAGTGGGAGTGGGGAGCAAAGAATGTAGATTATTTTTCTTTGTTGTTGTTGCTGTTTCTTCAGTTTGTTTTGTTTGGTTTTGTTTTGTTTTTGTTTGTTTTCTTAGGTTGTGTTTGAGTCTACATGATTACCAGTCTAGAGAATATAGACATAGTAATGGGTTAACATACTCGAAAAACAGGGTAACCACAAATCAAAAGCAAAAAGCAAAAAAAAAAAAAAAAAAAGAGAGAGAGAGACAAACCCCCCCCAAAAAATCAAACTATTAAAAAGAAAATTATTAAACCACAAAAGGAAATCCAAAAAGAAATAGAAAGAAACAAAGAAGAAATACAAAATCAATGGCAAAATGAGGTTTAAAATGGCAATAAACACACATCTATCAATAATTATCATAAAGGTCATTGGATAATTGCTCCAATCAAAAGCCATAGAGTGGTAGATTGGATAACAAAACAGGGGCATACAACAACTATGCTGCCTATGAGAGACCCACTTTAGGGTGAAAGACACACATAGATTGAAAGTGAGGAAATGGAAAAGTATATTTCATGCAAGTGAAAATGACAAGATTTGGGGGGGAGCAAGCCAAATAGACTTCAAAACAAAGGCCACAAAGAAAGATAAATAAGGACACTACATAATGATAACAGGATCAATAAAAGCAGATGATATTATATTCATTAACATATATGCACCCAATGTAGGATCACCTAAGTACATAAAGCAAATACTAACAGATATAAAGGGAGAAATTGACAGGAATAAAAGAGTAGTAGGATTTCACACACCACTATCACCACTGGAGAGCTCTTCCAGACATCAAATCAATAAAGGTAGCATAGATATTAATGACACAAGATAATAGTTATACTTAATTGATAGTTTCCAGAAAAAACATGAAAAACAGATTATGCATTCTTTTCAAGTGCACACAAAACATTCTGTGGGATAGACCACATATGCAGACACCAACCAACCTCAACAAATTCAAGAGGATAGAAATTCTTTCAAGCATTATTTCTGACCACAATGGCATGAAATCAGAAATCAACCACAGGAAAAATAAAAAGGAGAAAATAACAACTGAATGGAGACTAAAATACATGCTACTGAAAAATCAATGGGTAAATGAAAAAAATCAAAGAGGAAATTTAAAAATACCTTGAGACAAATGACAATAAAAACACAACCACAAAAACATCTTGGAAATGCAGCAAAAGCAATCCTAAGAAAAATGTTCATGGGGATACAAGTCTACCTCAGAAAACAGGAACAATCTCAAATAAAACACTTAACATACCACCTACAGTAATTAGAAAAACAACAACAACAACAACAACAACATCAACAACAACAACAACAACAACAACAACACCTGAAGTCAGCAGAAGGAAAGAAATAATAAAGATCATGGAGGAAATAAATAAAGTAAAGATTAAAAAAATAGAGAAATTTAATCAAACCAAGACCTGGTTTTCTTTGAAAGAGTAAATAAAATGATCACCATGCTCACTAAAAAGAAACAGAAAATAGAGAACACAAATAAACAAAATAAAACAATGAAATAGAAGAAATTACAACTGATACCACAGAAGTGCAAAAAAAGAAAAAATACTATGAGCAACTATATGGCAACAAATTGGACAACCTAGAAGAAATGGACAACTTTCTGGAAACAAACAGTCCACCAAAACTGAATCAAGAAGAAATAGATGAGTTGAACAGACCAGTCACTAGAAGGGAAATAGAATCTGTAATTAAAAAAAAAAAAAAACCCTGCAAGCAAAAGTTGAGATCTGGGTGGCTTCACTGGGAAATTCTACCAATCTTGCAAAAAATAACTTATACCAATTCTTATCAACCTTTTCCAAAAGTTTGCACAATTGGGAACACACCCAAGTTCATTCTATGAAGCCACCATTACCCTGATACCAAAACCAGACAAAGACACTACCAAAAAAGAGAATTACAGGCCAACACCTTAATGAACATAGATTTAAAACTTCTCTACAAAATATTAACAAACATAATTTAACAACATAGAAAAATATTATACACTATAAAAAAGTTGGATTCATCCCAGGGACAGAAGGATGATTCACCATAGCAAATGAATCAATGTGATACAAAACATCAGCAAAATAAAGGACCACACATGATCATCTCAATAGATGGAGAAAAAAAAGCAGTTGATAAAATTTAGCATCCATTCATGATAAAATCTCTTAACAAAGTGGGTATATAGGGAATATATCTCAACATAATAAAAGTTATTTATGACAAAACCACAGCCAACATAATACTCAATGGTAAGAAATTTAAAGCCATCCCACTAAAATCTGTAACAAGACAAGGATGCCCCCACTCTCATCACTTTTACTCAACATATATTTGGAAGTCCTGCCCATAGCAATCAAAAAAGAAAAATACATAAGAAGGATCCAATTAGAGTAGAAGAGGTATAATTGTCATTATATGCAGATGACATGATATTGTATGTAGAAAACCCTGAAGACTCCACACATAAACTACTAGAGCTTATAAACAAATTCATCAAGGTAGCAGGATACAAGATAACCATACAGGAACCTGTTGAAAATCTTTATATTAACAATGAAAGTTCAGAAAAGGAAAGTAAAAAAAAAAAAAAAAATCCCCGTTAAAATCACATGAAAAATAACATACTTGGGAATAAACCTGACCAAGTAAGTGAAAGATTTATATGCAGAGAACTATAAAACATTGACTAAAGAAGCTAAAGACTATTTAAATAAGTGAAAATATATTCCATGCTCCTGGAATTTAAGAAGACTTAATGTGATCCCTGTCAAATTACCCAGGACATTTTTTAACAGAAGTAGGGCAAATGATCCTAAAATTTATATAGAATCACAAAAGACCCAGAATTGCCAAAGCAATACTGAAGGAAAGGAACAAAGCTGGAGGAATAACTCTCCCAGACTTCAGACAATACTACAGAGCTATCACACCAAACAGCATGATATTGGCAGAAAAGCAAACATATGGATCAATGGGTGAGAATAGAGATCCCAGAAATAAACCCACACAGCCATGGTCAACTAATGGTCAAAAAAGGAGGCAAGAATATATAATGGAGGAAAGACAGCCTCTTTAGCGAGTTGTGTTGTGAAGGTTGGATAGCCCATGTAAATCAATAAAATGAGAACATTGCCTCACACCATACACAAAAATAAATTCAAAATGTCTTAAATACTTAAACATAGAGCAAGACACTATAAACCTCCTAGAAGAAATCATAGGCAAAACATTCTCTGACATAAATCTCAGCAATGTTCTCCTGGGGGAGTCTACCCGGGCAATAGAAATGAAAGCAAAAATAGACATATGTAACTGAATTAAACTTATAAAATTTTGCACAGCAAAGGAAACTATAAACAAAACAAAAAGACAGCCTATGGAATGGGAGAAAATATTTGGAAAAGATTCGACTGACAAGAACTTAATTCCCAGAATATATACAAACAGCTCATAGTACTCAATAACACGAAAAGAAGCAACACAATTCAAAATTGAGCAGAAGGCCTAAACAAACATTTCTCCAATGAAGACATGCCAGGAAGCACATAAACATGCTTAATATAACTAATTATCTGAGAAATGCAAATCAAAACTATAAAGAGGTATCACCTCACACTGGTCAGAATGGACATCATTTTTAAAATCCACAAACAATAAATGTTGGAGAGGGTGTGGAGAAAAGGGAACCCTCCTACACTGTTGGTGGGTATGTGGTTTGGTGCAGTCATTATGAAAATCAGTAGAGAGAATCCTTAAAAAAAAATAGACTTATCTTATACTTCAGCAATCCCACTCCTGGGCATACATCCAGAGGAAACTCTAATTCAGGAAATACATGTGCCCCAACGTTCATAGCAGCACTATAAAAAATAGCTATGTCATGGAAAAAACCTACGTGTACATTGACAGATGATTGGATATAGAAGTTATATATATGTAGAGCATGGTGTAGAGCATATCTATAAATAAACACACACATATATATACATACACATACATACAAACAAACATATACATACACACAATGGAATACTACTCATCTATACAAAAGAATAAAATAATGCCTTTTGCAGCAACATGGATGGACCAGGAGTTTTTCATATTAAGTGAAGTAAGCCAGAAACAGAAAGAAAAATACCATATAAGATCACTTAGAGGTGGAATCTTAAACAGTTACACAAATGAACATAAATGGACTCACAGACACAAGAAAATATATTTACGGTTACCAGGGAAGGAAGGAGAGGGTGGATGGATAAATTGAGAGGTTGGATTTTGCAGATTCTAACTACTCTATAGAAATTAGATAAACAACAATGTCTTACTGTATAGCACTGAGAACTGTATTCAGTAACTTGTAATAGTCTACAATGAAAAATAATACAACAGGTATACACACACACACACACATATATATACATCACTATGCTCTACACCAGAAATTAACATAAAATTGTAAACTAACTATACTTCAATAAAGAAATAAAGAGGAGGAAACAGTTCCCAACATTTCTAAAACATGGTAAGAAAATTAAAACTACAAATAGATCTCATAAATATGGACAAAAAAACACTAACAAAATCCACTCACGTAAAAAAAAGAATTATTTTTTTATAATCATGTTGGTTTTATCCCAGACATGCAAGATTAATCAAATGTACTAAAATAAATTTCTGTAATATACCACATTATGAGACCAGAGAAACAAAATACACACGATTATCTCAATAGTTCCAGAAAAAGTGTTTGACAAAATCCAAGACCCCTTCAATGCCTTTCATGAGCACTAAACAAACTAGGAATTGAAGATGATATGCTATGAACTGTACAGCCCAGAATTTCATATATTAATTCCAAACCTCTGATACATCGGAATGTAGCCTTAATTTGAAACAGCAGTTTTGCAGATGTATTTATTGACGTTAATATGAGGTCATACTGCTGTTGCCATAATACAATATGACTTATGTCCTCATAGAAAGAAGAAAAAAGTATACAAATGCACACACAACACCCACCCACCCACATAAACAGAATGTTGATATCTATATGAATGTGAAATATACTACTGGTGAGGTCTGAGACCGAAATGAGGAAGATCTTATTGGAAACCAGAGCAGATATTTTGGGTAAATTGTGTTTGGTTGAGTAGAAAGTAGTGTAACTGAGCAGGACACTATGGGGTCTTCCCAGGACAGATCTCTCCCTTATATCCTCTGTTTTACCTCCTCTCTGAAGTACCTAGACAATAGTTTCTGATACCCATTTCTTGAGTTGCTTTAAAGATGTCAAACAAAGCACCAAATGGAAGATGTTCACTATTTGACGACCATGGGCACATAGCTCCCAGGCCTACTGGAGCCTAAGGACTGTTAATGTTAACCCTTGTGATACCACCTTATTACCTCACCATCAACAAATCGGAGAACCGTGATTACCCCCCACCATCTCATCTGGCCTTTAACAATGCCTTCCTGAAACCCATCAGAGAGTTCAGGTGTTTTGAGCATTATCTGTCCAGACTCCTAGTATGGTGTCTTACAATAGACTATGCAGTTTCTTTCACCAGAACCCAGTGTCAGTAGATTGACTTTACAGAATGCAGTCGACCGGACTCAAATTCAGTTTAGAAACAGTAGAACATGTAAGGAAAAAAGAAAAAACTTGTATATTTAGCTGAGGAGACATTTAAGCAGTGTTGAAAGCTTGGCCTGGTTTCTCCTGGGCACTTATAATAAAACAACATTAGATGAATGATTTGAAAAAAATTATAAAACAGAAAATAATCAGAAATGAAAATTCAGGAAATTCTCAGCTTAACCATATTCCAAAGAAACAAACAAACAAACATAAGAACAAAATAGTGTGCTTTGGAGAAAACATCAGGACAGTGGCTAGACAAGGATTTGCTGAAGAGATTAAGTGTGGGACTTATGAGTCCAAGCAACAAATTCAGCAGAAACACTGTAAAGTTGTAGTGAAGAGGAGAGAGATGGGACAAAATTAAGGAAGGCTTTTAGACTTCTCAGATTCTACTGGCAGGAAATGGACATATAGAATTATTCAGCTGTGAATATGTGTTAATTTTCAAGTAAGTGTAAGAATGACCCTGAAGGTGGGGACACATCCTGGATTCCAGAGTGCAGGGCTGTCTCTTAAGGCTGAGGATATTAGGCCACTACCTTGGTGGACCCAGAGGACAGAACATTGAGTCAATGAGGATTATTCTCAAGCTTTAAGATCTAATGGAAATTGACACAACATTGTAAACTGACTGTACTTCCATTCAATCAATCAATCAATCTAATGAAATTTGACCAGCTGGATTTTGGACCTGCTATCGATTCATGATTGCTTTTTCTCTTCCTATTTCTCCTTTTTGAATGGGGACGTCTACCCTGTGACTAAGCCATCATTGTATTTTGGGAGAAGATAACTTCTTGCCTGATTTCACATGTTTATAGATGGAGAGATTTACCTGAGGACAAATCATATCCTGTGTCTCACCCATTTAGATAATACATAGAAGAAAACTTCAACTTAGGATTGATTCAGGAATGGGCTAAGAATTTTGAAGTATTAGGAAGGGGTAAATATGTTTTGTTTAGGAAAAACACATACATGTTGGGGTGGGCAAAAGGTTGACTGTTGTTGGGAGACAGAGGATAGATGTGTTGAATTGAGTATCTCCAAACTCATATGTTTGATGTATAACATCCAGTACCTCAAAACTTGGCCTTATATTGAAATACAGTTGTTACATACATATTGGTTAAGATGAGTTCATACTGGAGGAGGGAGGGCCTAATACAATGTGATCTGAGCTCTGATGAAAGGAAGAAATGTGGACGCAAACACTCACACAGGGAGAACATTGTGTAAGTATTGAATCCATGTGGTCAAAGCCAATAAATTTACAGAATCTAGGAGGAAAGACCTGGAATGGATAATTTGCTAAAACTTTCAGAGGGAAGGCTGACACTTTACTTTTAGATGTGTAGCTTTCAAAAATGAGAAAATAAATTTTGTTGTTTAAACCACTCAGTTTGTGGTACTTTGTTACAATAGCCCTAGCAAACTAGCACAGAAGGAAACTTCCCCAATTCATAATCCACCAAAAAACAAACAAACAAACAAACAAACAAACACCACCCACAATTAATATTATACTTAAAGTTTGAAGACTGAATGCTTTTCCCCAAATATGAAGAACAGGACAAGGATGTCTGCTCTCATCAGTTTTGCTAAACTTTTTCCTGCAGGTTATAACCAGAGCAATTAGGCAATTAAAAAAAAAAAAAAAGCAAAAGACAACGCTCATTGAAAATGAAGCAATTAAAACTGTCTCTATTCACAGAATATGTGATCTAGACTGTAGAAAATGATAAAGAATAACTAAACACTATTAGAAGTAATAAATGAGTTAAATAAGCTTGTAAGGTACAATAACGATACTGAAAAAGCAACAGTGTTTGTATATACTTCCAATTAAAAAAATCCCAAGGAGATTGAGAAAACCTTTCCATTTACAATAGTATCAAAAATAATAAAATACTTAGGAGTAGATTTACCAAAAGAAGTATGAAACTTACTATTGTAACTACACAATATTGTTGAAAGAACCTAAAGAAGGTCTAAATGAAAAAGAAGGCCTCCCATTTCCATAAGTGGAAGAATTAATATTTTAAGTTGGCAATATATTTTGAATTGATCTTTAGATTCACTACACTATTATCATCCCATCTGACTTTATTGTTGGTATTGATTACTTGATTCTAAAATTTATATTGTATTTCAAGGGACCCAGGATATTCAAAACAATCTGGAAAATAAGGAACAATGTTGGGGTACCCACACTTCTTGATTTCAGAACTTACTTCCAGAGAAACATTAACCAAGAGAGTGCTGTCCCCGGTTGAAGGTGAACATGCAGATCAATTGAATAGAATTCATATTTCAGAAATAAACCTTTGTGTTCCATAACAACTGATGTTTGACAAGGAGCTGAGAGCATTCAATGGGGAAATAATACTTTTTAAACCAAAGGTGGTAGGACAATTGGATAGTGACATTCAAATAATTAATAGCACCATGTACAAAGTTATCTCTGATTAGATCAAAAGCCTAAATGTGAGTGAAAACTTAAAATTACTAGGAAAAAATATAGAATTATAGTCATGATCTTAGAATGTGGTAATTGATTTATTAAACGTGTCATCAAAAGCAGAAACAACAAGAAACAGCCTAAATGTTATCAACAGATGACTGGATAAAGAAGAAGTGGTATATTTATACAATGGAATACTACTCAGCCATAAAAACCGGCAACATAATGTCATTTGCAGCAACATGGATGCTCCTGAAGAATGTCATTCTAAGTGAGGTAAGCCAGAAAGAGAAAGAAAAATACCATATGAGATCGCTCATATGTGGTCTTTAAAAAAAAAAAAAGAAGAAAGTATAAATACTGAACAGAAATAGACTCATAGACATAGAATACAGACTTGTGGTTGCCAAGGGAGTGGGAGGTGGGAAGAGATAGACTGGGATTTCAAATCTGTAGAATTGATAAAACAAGATTATACTGTATAGCACAGGGAAATATATACAAGATCTTATGGTAGCTCACAGAGAAAGGAATGTGACAATGAATATATATATGTTCATGTATAATTGAAAAATTGTGCTCTACACTGGAAATTGACACAACATTGTAAAATGATTATAAATCAATAAAAAATGTTAAAAAATAATAAATAAATTGGACTTGATCAAATTTAAATGTTTTCCCCCCAATGGACAATATCAATAAAGTAAAAAGACAACTTACAGGGTGATAGAAATAATTGAAAATCACATATTGGCTGTCTAGAATAAACAAGTGACTCATAAAGCTCAATTACATAAAGACAAATAACTCTATTTAAACTGGGGTGGCAATGGATCTAAGTAGGCATTTCTCCAAAAGGAATATTAAGATGACCAAAAAACATATGAAATCATACAGACCGTCATTAGCCATCAGGGAAATACAAATAAAAACCACAATGAGATACCACTTCACACCCGTTAGGTGGCTAGAATCAAAAAGTCAGATAAAAGCAAGTGTTGGTAGAATGCGGAGAATTGAATGTCTCATACATTGCTGGTGGGGCTGTAAAAAGGTGAAACCGCTTTGGAAAATGAGATTCCTCAAATGGGTAACATACAGTTACCGTATGACCCTGCAACTCCACTCCTAGGTATGTTCCCATAAGAAATAAATATATCTGTCCCCAAACAGTCACAATCGTTTAGAGCAGCAATATTCACAATAGCTAAAATGGAAATAACTCAAGCGTTCATCGACTGATGAATAGATAAACAAAACATCCATACAATAGAATATCATTCAGCAATAAAAATAAATTAAGTACTGATATGTGCTGCAACATGTGTAAACCTGGAAAACATTAAGCTGAGTGAAAGAAGCTAGTCATAAAGGACCACATACTACGCATTTCTATTCATACGAAATTTCCACAAAAGTCAAATTCACAGAGACAGAAAATAAATTACTGGTTTCTTAGGCCTGAGGGTTATGAGGGAACAGATAGACAGGTGATAGCTAAAAGGAAAATATTTTCTTTTGGGGTGAAGGAAATATCCTGAATTTGAATGAATACCCAGAACTTGATTGAACATATTTGTTAATATATAAGAATAATTGTACTGTACACTTTCAATGGGTAAATTACATGCTATGTGAAATATATCTTAATGTAGCTTTCAAATA
>NC_045732.1:2500746-2535307 GCF_009834535.1 Camelus ferus
GTTCAGTCCACCAAGAAGATATAATAATCACAAATGTGTGTATATATATACACACACACACACACACATATATATATATACCACTATATTACACCACTCACCAAAATCAACTCAAAATAGATCAAAGGCTTAAACATAAGACCTGATTCCATAAAACTCTTATAGTAAAAGATAAGGAAAATAGCTCCTCGACATTAGTCTTGGCGATGAGTTTTTGCATGACACCAAAAGCAGACACAAGAAATATAAAAAACTAACAAGTGGGAATCCATCAAACTTAAAGGCTTCTTCACTGCAAAAGAAACAACCAGATGAAAAGGCAACCTGTGAGACTGAAGAAAACATTTGGAAACCATGTATTTCATAAAGGGTTACTATATAAAATGTATAAAGTATTTATGCAACTCAATAACAACAACAACAACAACAACAACAACAACAACAACAAAACAAACCCAAGGAAAATAATTAAATTAGGCAGAGAGTCTAAATAGAATTGTTCCAAAGAAGAAATCCAAATGGCCAACAGGTACATAAAAATGTCCTCAATATTAGTAATCATCAAGGAGATGCATATCAGAAAACAATAAGATTGTCATCTCACACCTGAAAGAATGGCTACCTTCAAGAAGATAAGCGGTAACAAGTGTTGGTGAGGTTGCTGAGAAAGCAGAACCCTTGTGCAATTGGTGGGTCTGTAATCTGCTTCAGCCACTATGGAAAATAGTATGAGGATCTATACAGGATATATATCAGATAGATATAGATATAGACATAGAGTATTTCTATGAAACCATTTGTATGCTGAAATGGCATAAGGCAAAGAAACAATTACCCTAGGATGCATTTTGCTAATGAATGTACAAAATTAATCAGATAAAGCACAGATGTTCACAGACACAGTTCAAAGATGTACTGACTTGATGCTGAGATGCTGAATATACTTCCTGGGACAAGAGCATAGTGGAGCCACTCTAGCGGCTCTAGTGCTCACTGCCTATATAATGGCTCACTGCAAAATAAACTCTGAATGATACTTTTGCTTTTCAATTTTTTTTTTGTAACAGCCGAAAAAAAAAACCTTCGTTATTTCTCTCAGTTAGCAACAACAGATACTAAAGTGAGCCTTTTATAAAAGCAATGTGGCAAAAGTAAACTTTTGAAAAGTGGGGGGTAGCTGTACACACACACACACACACGTGTGTATGTGTGTCTATGTGTGTGTGTGTGTGTGTGTGTGTGTATAAAATATATATATTCAGTTGTGAGACAAAAGGAAACCTTGCCATTTATGACAACATGGACAGACCTTGAGGACATTATCTAAGTAGAATAAGTCAGAGAAAGACAAACAATGTTTGATATATCTTTTATGTGGAATCTAAAAAAATAAATGAATAAACTTGAAAAAAACAGGGATTGCAATGTTGGTTACCAGGGGCTGAGGGTTGGGAGAATGGGAGAGATGTTAAAAGTCCATGTGTGCAACTAATATATAAATAAGTCCTGGTGATTTATTACACACTGTGCAGTGATTATAAATAATAAGTCTGTATCATAAACATTAAACTTGCTAAGAGAATATATCTTAATTATTCCCACCACCAGAAAAAAATAAAAGTTATGTAACCCAATATACAATGGCAATCCTATCTCAATGTGAATGTATCAAATCAGTGTGTTGTACATCTTAAACTTACACAATGCTGTACTTCAGATATATCTCAATTAAAAAACTCAAAATGTATCAGAGACAAACACAAAAACTATAAGAATCCTAAAATAATAAAAAGGTAAAACTTCATAACATTGGATTTGTCCATGCTTTCTTGGATATGATAACAGCACATGCAGCAAAACAGAAAAATTAATAAGATGGACTCTATCAAAGTTAGAAATTTCTGTGCATCAAAGGACACGGTCAATTAAATGAAAAGGTAACCTACAGAATGGAAGAATTATTTGCAAATTTATATCTAAAGAGGGCTCATATTCATTTTATATAAAGAACTCCTACAATGCAACAACATCAAAACAAAGAAAAACCTGATCACAAAAGGGCAAAATGTAAAAGTCTGTAAATACGCATTTCTCCAAAGAATACATAAAAATAGCCAATAAGCATGTGAAAATTTGGTCAGTACCACTAATCATTAGGAAAATGCAAATTAAAACCACAGTAAAAATAACCACTTCACACCCGTTAGGATGGGTGCTATAAAAAATAAAAGAAATTTTTAAAATATACTGGTGAAGATGTGGAGGTTGGAAACTTTGTACTCTGTTGGTGGGAATATAAAATGATGCAAGTACTATGGAAAACAATACAGTCGCTCCTCATACAATTGAAAATAGAATTACAATACGATTCAGCATTTCCACTTCTTGTTATTCTCAAAAGAATAGAAGTGAGGACTCCAACAGGATTTGGAAACCCGTGTTCATTAGCACTATTATTAACAATACTGAAATACTGGAAGTAACCTAAGTTTCCATCAATAAAATAACGGAGAAATAAAAGTGTCATATACATACAAATGAGTATTATTCAGCCATAAAAAGGAAGGTAAACATCGTTGACATTATATTAATTAAAATATGACCGTCACAAAAAGACAAATGCTGTATGATTTCACTTATATGGGTTACATGGAGTAGTTAAATTTATACACACAGAAAGTATAATGGCGATTGACAGGACCTTCATGAAGGAGTGCGTGGAAAATTATCGTTTAATCTGTGCGGAGCTTCAGTTTTGCACGATGAGAAGTTCTGGAGATGAATGAAAGTTACGGTTGTGCAACAATGTGCCTGTGCTGAATACCACTGAATTGTACACTTAAAATGGATAACAAGGTAATTTTCTTTTTGTTTATGTGTGTTTTATGGCAGTTAAAACTTTTAAAAAATATAATAGAATTGGAAATGTGCAAAATATTAGTAATAACATCAGTAAAAATGGAGAAGAAAGGGAATCTAGGAGCTTTTACCTGCCTTAAAACACACAAAGAATGGCAAAATGTCAGAATCAAACTGATCAGAACTCTGGAAGATTTTGAACAGTTTACAGCAACCAAGAGACTGCTTAATTAGGATAAAGACCACTAAAACATGGTAGGAGATATCTGTGGTGTTTCAACTTAATATTTGCTAAAACTGTCTCCCAGTATGGGAGGAGATTTCAATTCAACAGCCTGTGTTCTCAGTTGGCTAACAGGTTCTAGAAGGAGCAGTAGTTCCAAATCATTGTTTTTCATTTATATTTTATTTTTTATACTTTAATTGTGGTAAAATGTACATAACATAAAATTCACCATTTTAAATGTACAGTCCTGTGGTAACAAGTATATTCACATTGTTGCACAACCAACACCATCATCTATTTCTATAATTTTTTTTACCTTCCTAAACTGAAACTCCAAACCAATTAATGAATAACTTCCCATTTCCCCCTCCCTCCAACTCCAGTACCCATCCTTGTGCTTTCTGCCTGTATGAATTTGATTACTCTAGGTACTTCATTAAAAAAGGAATCATACAATATTTTCCCTTTTCTGTCTAGTTTATTTCATGTCACATAATGTTGTGTGAATATCTCTACATCTCTATCTCTATATCTGTATCTATATCTATGGAACTGTTGGGTTATGTAGTAATTCTATATTTAATTTTTGAAGAAACACTGTATTGTTTTTCATAGTGGCTCCACCATTTTACTTTCTAACCAGCAATGCAAAATTGCTTGAAATTCTCCATGTCCTTCCCAGCACCTGTTATTTTTGAATTGTTGATTAGTCCCTTGATTATCAGTGGGGTGTTAATTCCTCTACTATTATTGTATTCCTGTTAATTTCTCCCTTTATTTCTGTTAGTAGTTGATTTATGTATTTAGGTCCTCCTATATTGGATGCATATAAGTTAATGAGTGTAATATCCTCTTCTTTTATTGATCCCTTATCTCTTATATAGTGTCCTTCTTTGTCTTTCTTTGTGGTCTTTGTTTTAAAGCCTATTTTGTCTGATATGATTATTGCTACCCCCTATTCCTTGTCATTTCCACTTGCATGAAAGATATTTTCCTATTATCTCACTTTCAATCTATGCATGTCTTTTAACCTGAAGTGAGTCTCTTTTAGTCTATATATTGTACGTTATTGTTTTATGATTCAATCTGCCACTCTGTGCCTTTTGGTTGGAGCGTCGCTTTCACAAATTAAATTTTTTTTAATCTATGTACTTAGTTATTGATCTTCAATCCTTTCATATATTTGCTTTTCCTGTTGTAATTTTCTCTTTCCTATGGATTCTTGCTTCTTTTCTATTTGGAGAAGACCTTTCAATATTTCTTTTAGGATAGGTTTAGTATTGCTGTAATCTTCTAGTTTTTCTTGTCTGAGACATTATTTAACTCTCCTTCAATTCTAAATGATAATCCTGCTGGGTTGAGTATCTTAGGTTGCAGGTTTTTCCCTTTCAGGACTTTGAATGTATCTTCCCACTCCCTTCTGGCCTGCAATATTTCTGTAGAGGAATCAGCTAGTAGCCTTATGGAGGTTTCCCTGTAACTAACTGGTTTTCTCTTGCTGCCTTTAGAAATTCTTTCAGCAGTATCTTGTAATTTTCAGCGTACAGATCTTTCCCCTCCTTGGTTAAATTATTCTTTAGTATTTTAGTATTTTATGCTATTGTAAATGGGATTTTTTTTCATTTATTTCTTCTTCAGATAGATTTTTGCTAGTGTATAGCATATGTGTGTGTGTTCACCACACTGTAATGTATTTAAAATGGTATGTAGATCTAGATATAAAAATAGATATAGATACAGATATAGATATAAAACTAAATATGGTGCTTCTAGCAGTTATGCATGCCTCTGAGTTTGAGAACAGCGTTATTTCACTAAAAATATGTGTTCAACACACTATTCTGCATGTAAAACACCATTTAAAGATTAATAGATACAAACTACCACACATAAAATAAACAACAAAGATTTAGTGTATATCACAGGGAATTATACCCAATATATTATAATAACCTATAAAGGAATATACCCCGGGAGGGGGGAGGATCACTGTGCCATACACCTGAAATTAACACAATATTGTAAACCAATTATAATTCAATTTAAAGAAAAAAGCCCATAAATAACAAAGGTTGGCGAGGCTGTGGAGAAAAGAGAACCCTTGTACACTGTAGGTGAGAAATTAGTGTGGAAATTGGTATAGGCACTGTGGAAACAGTAGGGAAGTTCCTCAGAAAACTAAAAATAGAACTACTCCATGATCCAGCTATTCCACTCCTGGGTACATAGCCAAAGAAAATGAAAACATTAATTTAAAAAAGATACATGCACCTCAATGTTCATAAGAGTATTATTTATAAAAGCCAAGATATGGAAGCAACCTAAGTGTCCATCAACAGATAAATGGATAAAAATGATGATATATCCATACACAATGAAATACTACTTGGCCATAAAAAGAATGGAATTCTGCCATTTGCAACAACATGGCTGGACCTGGAGAGTATTATACTTCATGAAAGACAAATACTACATACATATATGATCTAAAAAAATAAAACAAATCAATCAGTATGAAAAAAACAGAAACAGACTCAGCAGATACAGAGAACAAACTAGTGGTTACCAGCAGGAGGAGCAAGACAGTTGTAGGGGATCAGGAGGTACAAACTACTACATATAAAATAAATAAGATAATGTACAACCCAGGGAAAATAGCCAATATTTTATAATAACTTTAAATGGAATATAATATAAACTTTTGAATTACCATATTGTGAAACTTAAACTAATATAATATTGTAAATCAACAATACCTCAATAAAAATATCCAGCCTTTCCAAAAGAGATGTATATATAATACATGATTTTTATATTGCTACTTTTAAGTAAAGTTTTGGAAAGTATTATTTAAGTGAAGGCATGTGTTTACCACAATGTAAACAAACATGTAAAAAATAATTTTGTAAGAGTGCTACTTGATTGAGATGTTGAAAACATTGTTATTGCAGTGAATGGATGTGTTGTCCACACTTTTATGCGTGTAATGCATTGTGTAAAGACACAGGTATAAAGGATATTCCTTGAGTGTTACTGTTGATTAAATTTCAGAACAGTGTTATTTCAGTGTTTGGATGTGTTCACCATACTGTAATGCGTGTAAAATCACGCTTAAACAGACATACAAAATGTGACTTTAAGAAATCTCCATACTGTTTCCCACAATGGCTACACCAAACAACATTCCCACCAACAGTAGGAGGGTACCCTTTTCTTCACATCCTCTCCAGCATTTGCCATTTGTGGACTTTTTAATGATAGCCATTCTGACTTGTGTGAAGTGATACCTCATTGTAGCTTTGATTTGCACTTCTCTGATAATTAGCGATGCTGACCATTTTTTTCATGTGCCTATTGGTCATTTGTATGTCTTCATTGGAGGATTACTTGTTTTGGTCTTCTGCCCATTTTTGGATTGGTTTGTCTTTTTTAATTATTATTAAGTTGTGTGAGTTGTTTATATATTCTGGAAATTAAGCCCTTGTCAGTCTCATTTTTGCAAATATTTTCTCCCATTCTGTAGGTTGTTGTTTTGTTTCGCTTATGGTTTCCTTTGCTGTGCAAAAGCTTGTAAGTTAAATTAGGTCCCACTAGTTTATGTTTGATTTTATTACGCTTGCCTGGGTAGACTGCCCTAGGAGGGCATTGCTAAGATTTATGTCAGAAAATGTTTTGCCTATGTTTTCTTCTAAAAGGTTTATAGTGTTTTGTCTTATGTTGAAGTCTTTAAGCCATTTTGAGATTATTTTTGTGTATGGTGTGAGGGAGTATTCTAACCTCATACTTACCATATGATTCAGCAATCCCACTCCTGGGCATATATACAGAGGGAACCTTAATTCAAAAAGATACATGCACCTCAATGTTCACAGCAGCACTATTTACAGTAGCCAGGGACATGGAAACAACCTAGATGCCCATTGACAGATGACTGGATAGAGAAGTTGTGGTATACTTATACAATGGAATACTACTCAGCCATAAAACAGAATAAAATAATGCCATTTGCAGCAACATGGGTGGACCTGGAGATCGTCATTCTAAGTGAAGTAAGCCAGAAAGAGAAAGAAAAATACCATATGATATCACTTATATGTGGAATCTAAAAAAAGACAAATGAACTTATTTACAAAACAGAAACAGACTCACAGACACAGAAAACAAACATGGTTACTGGCAGGGAAGGGAGTAGTTAGGGATAAATTGGGAGTTTGAGATTTGCAGATACTAAATAGTATACATAAAATAGATAAACAACAAGTTTATACTGTATAGCACTGGGAAATAACATTCAATTTAATGAAAAAAATATGAAAGCAAATATATGTATGTACATGTATGACTGAACTATTATGCTGTACACCAGAAACTGACAGAACATTGTAAACTGACTATAATTCTATACAAAAAGAAAAGAAAAGTAAAGTAAAAGATGACTTTAAGAGTGCTAGTGCTTCTGCTGAGTGAACTTTAGAACAGCGTTATTTCAATGTCTGGATGTGTTCACCACGTGTATATAAATGTATGTAAAACCGTGTTTAAACAGACTTATATAAAACTTGACATTAAGAGTGTTAGTTACTTCTAAAGTTGAGAATAGTGTTATTTCATTGAGGGGATGTTTTGATCACACTATTCTACCTGCAAAACAATGTTTAAAGATACATGTATATTAAGTCTTGTAAGAATGCCACTTTTTCATGAAGTTGAGGACAGTTTCAATTTTAGTGAATATATTCTCCACACATGTAAAAGAGTATTTAAAGACATATGTATTAAACACATTCTAAGAATCTTTTTTTTTCTTTCAAAGTCAAAAACAGTGTTTCTTCAGTGAACAGATATGTTGACCACTTTGTTCTGCACTATTTGTTTAAACACTGTTTAAGGATTCATGTATAAAAGCTATTTCTAATAGTGCTATTTTCTTTTGGATATAATGCTCTTTTGGTGAATAGATGTGTTCACCACACTCTAATTTTGGGGAAAATCACTTTTGTGCATGCAATCTTTCTACCCCGACTTGGCTGCATAAGGTCTCGGACCTGGAACACTTCCTTTCTGAAAAACAAATAGCCCACACAGCCTCTCCTTGGCTTATCACTTTGCATGGAATTTTTTTCTTCTTTTAAAGGCCAAACATATTATAATTTGGTCTGCTTAGCTGTATGCCCAAAACACTGCTATATCTGTCCTGTGAGAATGGGATGAGGTTCTCCCACTGTGGCATGAGATGGGTGCACATAGACAAAATCCTCTCTGTTGGCTGCTAGAAGAGACCTGCTAGTCGTGGGGACCACACTCACTATAGAAGCTGAACTTGCCTTGTCTCTTGTAAACAAAGCATTGTTACATCCAGTGCTTGAATATTCTGTGTTATTCTTGGTGATACTGATACCAAGATGCGATGGGCAGAAATGTTCAAGTTCCTCCCCTGTGATTGGTAACTGGTGCATGGTGTTTTGCTCCCCAGGTCCAAGACCAAGGAGAGCCACTTAGAAATCTGGCCTCCCCCTGATGGCTAACACACTGATTGTGATCCTGGTTGCAGATCTGGAAACAGATCCATGACCCTGTAGACACAGCTATATTCCCAGTTGGTGTCGGTGCTGCCATCAGCAGCATAAACCAAAGGTCCTTGGAGGAGTCGTGCACACCAGTGTTTAGAGAAATAAATTTGAAAACTTTGTTCCTGAAGAGTCATCTATGACTCAGCTCTAGGCACTCGAGGCTGTAGAGCAGGAGCCTCTAAAAGTAAGCCCACTAAATTCAATCTGACTATAGATCTTGAAATGACACTCTAACTTGGCTCCAGCCCTTCCCAGCTGTAGTCAGAGAGCAGTCTTGCCTGCCCAGGGACCAGACAGGAACCACGCCTGTCTGCTCACCTGGTTATAGGATTGCAGTCAAAGGACTCAACTGTGGTCCCTGAAATTCACTTGTCCCAGCACCACCCTAGTGAACAAAGTTCTGGGGGCACTCTAGTCCACCCAGGGACCAGACAAGAGCTACACCTGCCCAGGTCCCTTAGCAAAAAGCCCACAAAGCATGTACCCCACTGCAGATGCAGCAACAGCCTCATGACCCAGTTCAAATCCAGAACAACTGTGACTCCACACAAAATCCCATCAACCCAGGGAACTGACAGGATAGAATACTTACCTTCCCAAACCCATCTGCAAAGACTGGAAGAGGTGTCTCCTCCCTCCAGTACACAGACACCTAATGAAAGTGTGCATGGATCATTAAAAATCAGGCAAATATGACACAACCAAGAGAAAATAATGCTCTAGTAAGTGGCACCAAAAAAAATGGAAATCTATACATTGCCTGACAAAGAATTAAAAATTATCATCTTAAAAATCTCAATGGAATAAAAAAAATGCAGATAGAAAACTGAACAAAATCAGGAAAAGAATGCATGAACAGACTGAGATTTTAATGAAGAAATAGACAAAATATAAAAGAACCAAAAGGAAATCCTGAAGCTGAAGCATACATAGACACAAGTAAAAAATAAATCGGATAGAGTTTTTGAACAGCCAACAACAGCATACATAAAACAAAATAAAACAAACAACAAATCAGGCAAGTGGAAGACAGAACATTTGAAATTAGCCACTTGGAGGAACAAACAAAAAAAAAAAGAAGGAGAAGAAGAAGAAGGAGAAGAAGGAGAAGGAGAAGAAATTTTAAGGCCTACATTAATTGTAGAACACTGTCAAATGACTAAATATCTGCTTCACTAGAGGTGCAAAGGATAAGAGAGAGAGAAACGGCCAGAGAGCTTATTTAAATAAACAACAGCTCAAAATTCCAAACTACTGGGAGAGAGATGGGTACCCAGATACATGAAGCTCAAAGGGCCCAAGTTTGGTCAACCCAAGTAAGGTTATCTGATACATATTATAGTCAAATCATTAAAAGTCAAAGACAAACACAGAAATTTGAAAACAGCAAGAGGAAAATGACTCATCACATGCAAGGGAACCCACATAAAGCTTTCAGTAGATTTCTCAGCAGAAACCTTGCAGATCGGGGTGGGGGGGTACTGAGATTGTAGATGCAGGGAACAAACAAGATGTATTTATTTTTAAACTACCAACTGTAGACACTATACCCAGCAAAACATTCCTTCAGAAATGGAGGAGAGATAAAGACTTTCCCAGACAAATAAAAGCTGGGGGATTTCATCACCAATAGATCTGCCTTATGAGAAATGCTAAAGGAAGTTCTTCAAGTTGAAATAAAAGGACATTACATAACAACATGAAAACATACAAAACTAACAACAACATTTAAATTATAGTAACTTATATGAAACTCACTGGTAAAGCTAACCATATTGTCAAATTCAAAATACTCCATATTGTAATGATGATGCATAAATCATTTTTGTCTCTAGTATAACATTTAGAAGACAATTGAGTTAAAACAATTATACCTGCAATAATTTGTTAATGGGTGCACAATATAAAAATTATAAATTATGATGTCAATATTATGAAATGTGGGTGAAGGATAGTATAGAGTCTTTGTATGCCATTGAAGGTAAGTTGTTATCAACTTAAAACAAACTGTCGTATCCATAATAGGTTTAACGTAAGCCTTGTGCTAGCCACAAAGGAAAAAACATCCAGAGGTAAAGGTAAAGGAATTAAAGTGTACCACTACAAAAACTAAAATGGGAAGCAGCAAGAAAGGTAGAAAGTAACAAAGGAATGTCAAAACAGAAAAACACAATGGCAATAATAAGTCCTTACCTATCAATAATTACTATAAAAGTAAATCAATTAAATTATCTAATCAAAAGAAATAGTGTGGATGGATACAAAAGAAAAAAATGTTTCAAGAATATGCTGGGTAAAGGAGACTCACTTTAGCTTTAAGGACACAAATAGTCTGAAAGTGAAGGAGTGGCAAAAGATATCCCATGGAAATGGTAACCAAAATATAGCAGGAGTGGCTACACTTGCACTAGATAAAATAGACTTGCAATCAAAACTGGTCACAAGGGACAAAGAAGGTCACTATATACTGATAAAGGTGTCAATTAACCAATTTGATACAACAGCTGTAATCTGGAGGACATTACGCTAAGTGAAATTAGCCAAGCAGAGAAAGACAAATACTACATGATCTCACTTATATGTACAATCATAAAAGTGGTACCCATTGAACCAGAGAGTAGAAAAACAGTTACCAAGGGTTGGGGGTTGGTGGGGAAAATAGGCAGAAGTTGATAAAAGGGTAATAAATTTTAGCCATATGATAAATAAGTTTTAGGGGTATATTGTACAACATAGTGACCAGATTTAATAATACTGTATTGCGGTTTGCTTGAAATTTGCTAAGAGAATAGACTTCGTGTTCTCACCATACTGGAGAATAAAAAAAAAAAAGGTAATTATGTGGGGTGATAGATGTGTTAACTAGCTTGACTTCACAACGTATAACTATCAAACCATCATGTTGTACACCTTAAATATACACAATCTTTATTTGTTACTTAAACCCCAATTAACTGGTAGGAGAAAAACACCCTCCAAACAAAGAAAGCCTAGAACAAAATGACTTCACTATTAAATTCCAGCAAATATATAAACTACAACAACAAAAAATATCTATTTTTTTCTTAACCACTTCCAAAATGTGGAGCTAAGGGACCACTTCAAAACTCACTTTTTTGAAGCCAGCCTTACTCTGATACCAAACACAGACAAAGACACTACAAGAAAAGAAAACTACAGGCCATTGTCCCTGATGAATATAGATGTGATACTCCCCAACTGCATACCAACAAATCAAATTCAACAGTGCATTAAAAGGATCAGACAGCATGACTAAGTGAGATTTATCCCTGGAATGCAAGGATGGTTCACCTTTTGCAGTTCAACTAATGTGATACATCACGTTAAGAGAATGAAGGATGAAAATCACATGGCTATGTCAAGAGGTATGAAAAAAACGCATTTATCAGAATTCAAAATACTTTCATGATAAAAACTAGATATAGAAGCGTTGTATCACAAACATAATAAAGGCCATACATGACAAGCCTACAACCCATGTTCTATTTAATGGCAAAGAGAGAGAGAGAGAGAGAGAGAGGAGAGAGAGAGAGAGCTTTTCCCGTAAGATCAGGAACAAGACAAGAGTGCACCCTCACCACTTCTGTAAAACATAGTACTAGAAAATCCTAGTAAGAGCATTTAGGCAAGAAAAGACAAAAGAAAGGCATCCAAAGCAGTAAGACAGAAATAAAAATATCTGTTTTCAGATGATATGATCTTGTATGTAGAAAATCCCAAAGAATTCAAAAACGCTGTTAGAACCAATATATAAATTAAGTAGAGTACCAGGATACAAAATCAACATACAAAAATCGGTTGGTTTCTATAGACTAATAAGAGCTCTCTGAAAATTAAATTAAGAAAGCATTCCCCATGCAAACAACAGCACATCACTAGTAAATTATAAAATACTGAAAGATAATAAAGACTAAACCAAAGACTCCATGAAAGAAGAATCTGGTCATGTATAAAAGGACAAGAATTAGAATGGCATTGGACTACTTGAAAAAGAACTGGATTCAACAGTAACATCTTTTGAGTTTTACAATCTATACATCCTCAAGTACAAAGATGCAGAGATTACGTCTCATACGCTTTCTGGTGAAGTTATAAAGGATGTGCCCTAGAAAAACAAGGCAATAAAGAAAGAAAGAAAAAGAATGGGATCCAGAAACAACATCTTCAACTCAGGAGAGCAAAAAAAGGCAACATCCTTGTGTTACCAGTGGGGCAGCCAGAGTAGAGAGTGTATAGTCCTCATTGAAGAAATAAGACTAGGGGTTTTGAGACAGAGGTCTCCAAGAAAGCAGCATTATTTACTGGATAAGTGAGTCTTTGGATTAATACAAACTATCTGCATATGCACATCAAATCAAGGAGGGGAATAAAGAAAAAGAGAATTCTAGAAATTGCTGGATCGGGGGAGAAGGAGAGGCTGTTCAAGAAAGTAAAATTGAATTAGCTGAAAGCAGAGTTTGTATTTGGAGGATAGTCAGGAAGTCACTAGGTAAGGCCTACACTGGATAAAGCAAGAAATGGCAGAATGAAGACATTATTAAGAAATAAAGAGGACTACCAAAATAAGTAGCAAGAAGAATGTAAAGTGACCGTTTCTGGTAAGTAGGCCAGAGGTGGAGTAGAATAAGATGAAGTTATTTATATCATTTTTTAAAAATAAATACTTGATTAAAATACTCTACAAGTATTGATTTTATAAAAATAAAAAAAAAAACACTTTACACTACTTTAAAAAAAAAAATTAATGCCACACATGGCTAAACACAAAACCTAAATCTAAGTCTTGGTCTTTTGCTATTTAAAAAATATGCCCTTTAATTTTTACTATGGTCTCCTAGTGAATAGCATATATTTTTGCTAATTATTTAAAATTAGAAGGCTGATCAATCGTTTTGTGTAGTTATTTTATAATAACATTAAGTGTACGTTTATAAAACACTTTAATATCTATATGGCTGATCCTCTAAGAAAAGCCATCAATGCCTACAAACATTTTAATACTTATTAATGTAAACTGGTGTTTGTGGCAAAAAGTATTTTCATTTACTCCTAAAGTACTTTGGAATTTATTCCCAGGAATAACTTTCATGTTAGATTACTTTTTGTGTCAATTATGCAAATTCGGTTAGATTTAAACAAAACAAAACTATCACATTGATGCAGTCCCTCAAATCAAATGATTTTTATAACTTTAGTTGCATAAAAATAATGTAGAGAGATTGTTAAAATGCAGATTCTAAGATATCTCCCAGAAAATGATTATTAGTGGGTCTGGGATGGGAAAGAAAAATCAGCTTCTTTAAGAAACACCCCAGTTGATTTGGATGTGGTTGATTCTTGGATCACACCTTAAGAAACACTTTTCTTGAATTTTATTTTTTAAATTTGCATTAATATGTTTAATTTTTGATAATACTGGCAAGTGACCTTTAACCATGTATTCATGGGAGACTCTAGATACTGCACTGTCTAATACAAAGCTACAAAGCACGTGTGGATAATTTAACAGCTATACTTTATTTTTAGATGCTAAAACTACTAATTCTATAGCAAACTGTAATCTTAGGTAATAGGACTGTCTGCATAACTAAATTTGTGTCGCAACCCTATGCATTTAAAGGTGGTTCTTTGAACCCCCCCAAAAAAATATTTATGGTACAATTACTTTAGGATCTCTAGCTTCTACTTTTAATGGAGAATCAGAAGATGATGAATTTGGATTGAGGCATTGTCAACATATTTTAAGTGCCCAATAAAAATAAAAACTGCTTTCTTATTAGTGGTCAGGGAAATGCAAGTTAAGACTACAGTGATATGCAGTTTCCCACACTAAACTGGATGGGTACGTTTAAGGTGTTTAAAACATATGTATTGTTGTTCATACTATTTTTAAACTCAAGTGAAAAAATTTGTTTACATCATTCATTTGGGATGCATTTTTAAAAGCCTCTGCAGTGCTCAGTAAATCAGTTTCTCCTATTCTTTGTAAGCAAGTATTTGGCAATTCATTCAAGATCACCTCTACAGTTGAATTTCTAAACTTTTTGAGGTGACAGGACATGTATATGACATAACATTGAAACACTTGGAGAACAAGAAAACATGCAATCAAATTCTAACTTTTCCTTTCAGGCTTGATTTTCTTCTTTATCTGCCTCTCATACAGTCAAGGACACTGCTTCGCAAATTACAAGCATTCAGTATTTTTTCTAAGTTTTAATACTGTCATTTAGTTAGGGAAGGATAATCGAGCTCCTAAGTGTTTTTTTTTTTTTCCTTTCAAGAAATACTAACTGAAAGCATAAGTTGATGGCATTCATCCTTGCCATTCTTCTCTTACCCTTTACTTTTATTGTGTTTCTACCCAAACAGTTAAGTTGTATTTGTGAACAAGTGCTCTGTGTGAGTGTAGATGGATGAGCAAAAAAGATAAAATGATGCATTCAGAAAATGACCCTGCTTCCTTGCTCTGCTGCTGCCTCCTGACCAAAGAATTCCCATGCAGTGTCTCCCATGCAGACATTGCCTTTGTGTAACTTGGCTCAGTGCATTTTGTCTGTGTAACTTTTACCACTCCAAAGGACTATGCAGTGAATATGGCAATGGGACACTAGTGTGACAGTGAATTTTAATCACCTCCTTATTAAGTTTATTCAGAAAAGAAAAATTAGGAAGTGTGCTTTGCCACGAAGGAAAGGACATGTGCTGTTGAGGTTTGGACACATGTTAAGTAACAAACAATTCCTGTGCAAGATTAGGCTTCTTTTGAGGAGCAGATAAAATCCAGAGGACAATGATTCTATCAGATTTGACTAACAGCCAACAAACTTCCAGCTGGTATCCAAGCTAGATATAAGAGGAAAACAAACTTCATTTCATTTTGCAATCGACTTGAAGTGCTTCTTAATGGAAAAACAAACTAGCAGAACCCAAGTTGCTGCTTTACTTACTATAAACACTGGCAGGCTTAGAGGTAGTTATTTGAGGTTTACTTGTCTAAATATTGAGCCAGTAGGCATTTGTTGATCATTCATCTATTTAAAGCCAACTGTATGGAGCAAGTGTAAGGTGTGAAGATTGATGTGGACCAGGATCTGTGAATCAGTTGCATGGTACACCGAAAAGAGATGCTAGTGGTTTTGTTCCCTTTGAAGTTTTGCATACTGATTCAGAGCAGGTTGAAACTGAGGGTATTTTCCAAATAAAGGATACAATTAAGAACCTGCTCATCTTTTTCCAACCTTTTGCTAATTTTTACTCATTAGTGATTCTTTAGGCTCATGAAAAGTGAATTCTCTATAATCAAATGAGAATTCCAGGAGAAGGGGCTATTGAAATTGTCCCTTTGACTCCATGATTAATACACAAATCTCCTTCAAATCCTGTATCAAGGGCTGTGTATCCCATATCTGGAGGCTCACTTCTATCCTCAAATCTAGACCCAATCTAACTCTTAGCAGGAGAAACTTTATTTCTCAGTAACAAAACAGTCTTGGCACAAGATTGCACAATTAAGAGCCTGGGGAGAACCATCAGAACAGAAAAAAAAGTATATTAAGATGCAAAAATATGGAAATATATATCATGTTCGTGGATTGGAAAAATTAATGTTAAAATGTTTGCACTGCCCAAAGTGATCTGCAGATTCAATGAATCTCTATCCAAATCCCAATGGCATTGCTCATAGAAATAGAAAACAACCCTAACATTCATATGGAACTACAAAATACTCCAAATAGTCAAAACAATCTTGAGAAAGTGTAATAACATACTTCTTGATTTCAAAATACATTACAAAGCAAACAATTAAAACAGCATGGTACTGGCACAAAAACAGACCTATAGACCAATGAAATGCAATAGAAATCCCCCAAATAAGCCCAGACCTACATTGTCAATTGATTTTTCAACAAGGGTGCCAATACTACACAATGGGGAAAGGAGAATCTCTCCAACAACTGCTGTTGAGAAAAGTGAATATCTACATGCATGAGAATAAAATTGCAGCTTTATTTTACCCAAAAGTCTACTCAAAATGGATTAAAAGCTTTAGCATATAAGACCTGAAACTGTAAATCTACCAGAAGAAAATTTAGGGAAAAATCTTCATGTCATTGGTCTAGTAAATGATTTCTTGGCTATAACACCAAAAGCACAAGAGGAAAAAAAAAAAAAAAAGGAAAAATAGGCAAGTGAAACTACATCAAACTGAAATGGCTTCTGCTTGGCAAAGGAAACAATCCACAGAGAGAAAAAGGTAACCTTGGAATGACAGAAAATATTTGCAAACCATGTATCTGAAAGGGGGTTAATATCTAAAATATATCAAGAACCCCTATAACTCAATAACAAAATAACCCAGTTAAAGAATGGGCAAAAGGACCTAAAAAAACTTAATGATATATCAGCTCACACCTGTTAGTACGGTGGTCTTGTGTACTGAAAAAAAAATATAATGAGTGCCGGCAAATTTGTGGAGTAATTCATATCCTGTGCACTGCTGGTGGGAATGTAAAATGACAAAGCTGCTATGGAAAATGAAAATGTAGGTTTCTCAAAACAAAATAAATAAATAAACATAGAACTACTATGTGATCCTGCAGTCCCACTTCTGAATATATATCCAAAAGAGCTGAAATCAGGATACCAAAGACATATCTGCACTCTTGTGTTCCTTGCAGCATTATTGACAATATCCAAGATATGGAAACACCTGAATTTCATCAAAGGATGAATATATAGAGGAAATTTGGTATATGCACACAGTGGAATATAATTCAGCCTTAAAAACAGGAGGAAATCCTGTCATACGTGTCAACATGGATGTACCTGAAGGACATTATGCTGAGTGAAGTAAGCTGATCACAGAAGGACAAATACTGAATGATTCCACTTACATGAGGTACCTAAAGTAGTCTAACTCATAGGAACAGAGAACGGTGGTTACCAGAGGGTGGAGGGAAAGAGAAATGGGAAATTGGTGTCCAATGGGTAAAAAATTAGGTATACAAGATTAATAAGTTCTAGATATCTGCTGTACATCATTGTGCTTATAGTTAACAATACTGTATTGTGCACTTAAAAATTTTTTATGACGGTAGATCTCATGTTAAGTGTTGATACCACGATAAAAAATGTCGCATGTATATGTAATGGAATCTTATTCAGCCTTACAAAGGAATGCAATTCTGGTGCAGGCTGAAACATGGATGAAACTTGAAGACATTATGCTAATTGAAATAAGCCAGATACAAAAGGACAAATAGTGCATATACTTCACTTATGTGAAGTGCATAGAATGGTCAAATACACAGAGACAGAAAGTAGTATGGTGGTTACCAGGGTCTGGAGATAGGAGAGAATAGGGAGTTATTGTTTAATGGGCACAGAGTTTCAGTATGGGAACATGGAAATTTCTGGAGATGGGTAGTAGTGGTGGGTGTGCAACAATGTTAGTGTACTTAATGTCACTGGACCACTCACTTAAAATGATTAAAATGGTAAATTTTATGGTATGCATATTTTGCCAAAGTAGAAATAAAACATGATTGACTTTTTAAACGAAAACAATAACAATATGCTGTAGGGTTTATAAAACGTGTAATAGTATATATGACAACATAGCATAAAGAACATATGAGGGGGGAGAAATGGAAACTCACTATTATAAACTTCTAACAGCAGTTTTGGAGTGGTACGGTGCCACCTGAAGAAAGACCATGATAAAATAAGACTGCAGTATAAATCCTATAGCAACCACTAAAACAGCAAAATGAATAGTTTTAGCCAGTAAGCCAGCAAGAGAGATAACTTTGAATCATAAAAAAAATCCAATTCATCCAAAAGAAGGTCAAAAAAAAAAAAAAGAGGGAAAAAGGTAAGAAAGGAAAGATAGAAAACAAAGAGCATGAAAAACAACTATATCAATAATCACATTAAATTTAAATGGCCCAAGTCAAGGCCTAGCAAACTTTTCCCACAAAGGGCCACATAGTAAATATTCTAGATTTGAAGGCCTGTGTTCTCTGTGCAACTAATCAAATCTGTCATTGGACTCAAAAGCAGCAATAGTCAAAACATAAACAAATGAGCATGTCTGTGTTCCAAAATAAACTTTGCTTATTAAAGTGTATAGGTGACCATTGCTTGCAGACCCCTGTAAATGGCCAAAATCTTACTCCAAATTAAAAGCAGATATCATGGGATTAGATAAAAGAGCAAGACTGAACAAAAAGAAACATAATTCAAAAATGAAGACCCAAGTGCATTGAGATATATATATATATTTCATGCTAATGATAATCAAAAGAAACCTGGAGCGGCTATACTTATCTCAGACAAAACAGGCCTCAGAAGTAAGAATAGCAACATGTTTAAAGGAGATTTTGTCATAATGATAAAGGGGTCAATTCATCAAGAAGACATTAAAAATCCTCAGCAATTCTGCATCTGACAGAGCCTCAACATACAAAACACACACACACACACACACACACACACACACACACACACACGAATTCAGCTGCAAGGAGAAATAGTAAAATCCATAATTATAGTTGGAGATTTAAAGAGTTCTCTCTCAGTAATAGATAAAACAAATAGACAGACAATCAGCAATGAGGTAGAACTAAGCAAGGCCATCAATCAAATGTAACATGTTGACACTTACAGAATACTTCTTCCACAGAAAGGAGAATAAAACTTATATTTGAGACAATATGGAACATTCACCAAAATAGCCAAACACCTTGGATTGTGAAACAAGCCTTACCAGATGTAACAGAATGGATATCAAATAAAATGTGTTCTCAGACTATGATGAAATTAAGCTGGAAATTAATAGCAGAAAAATATCCCAACACTGGGAATTAAGCAGCACACGTCTAAATGGTCCTTAGGTCAATAAGGAGGTCTCAGTTGAAATAAGAAGTTTCAGTTTTTTAACTGAACAATGACAAGAATACAACATACCAAAATGTGTGGGATGCAGCTAAGGCAGCAGTTATGGAGAAATTTTAGGTTTAAATGCTTACGTTAGAAAAGAAAGAAAGACTCCAATTAGTAATCTAAGATTCACTCTCAAAGGAGAAAAGAGGAACAAAGTAAAGTCAAATCAAGCTGTGGAAAGGAAATAAGATAAAAGCCAAAAGCAATGCAACTGAGACAGAAAAACAGAAAAATCAATAAATCAAAACACTTGACCGTGGCTTGAAAAAGATTAATAAATTGATAAATCTCTTTTATTTCAGGCCTGACATAAAAGGTGTGAAGATACCAATATCAATATAGGACTGAATAAGGAGTTATCACTATAAGCTTGGAAACATTAAGACGAATACTACAAAATGGCTCTACAATGAAAACTAGATGGTTTAGGTGAAGACAGACTATTTCCTTAAAGAACAAAAGCTACTAAAATGCCCACAAGATCAAATACATAACAGTGAATGTTCATGTAACTATTAAATGAATCAAATTCTTAGTCAAAAACATATTTAAAAGGAAATCTCCAGGGACTCGTGGTTTCATTTGAAAATCCTTCCAGTTACAGAGGAAATAATACCCATTGAGTACACACCTGTGTAAGGAATTGAAGAGGAAGGACTACATCAAAACTCTAAAACTTACTTTATGAGACTGAAATTACTCTGATACTACAACCAGATAAAGACATTACCAAAACAGTGATCTGAAGTCCAATATTCCTAAAGAACATAGATGGAAATAATTGTCAAGGAATTATTAGCAGATTATATTCCACAGCATATTAAAAAGGATAATACAGCATGACCAAAAGAAGTGTATCAACAGGATGCAAAGCTGGTTCTATATTTGGAATTTAACAAGTGTAATCCGCCATATAAACAGATTAAAGAAGAAGAACCACATGGTCAACGACAATAGATGCAGAAAAAGCTTTTGGCAAAGTGCAACATAATTTCATAATTAAAACTCTCCTAAGAGTAGGAACAGAAGGGTACTTCCTCAAACAAAACACATTTACAAAAAAACTTACAGCTAACATCATACTTAATGTTGAATTACTGGATGCCTTTCTTCTGAGATCAGGGGCAAGTTAAAGAACTTATCTCCTGACAGTCCTATTCAACATGGTGCCGAAAGTATGAGCCAGTGAAATAAGGCAAGGCAAAAAATTAAAAATGCATACAGTTTGGGAAGGAATAAGTAAAAGGGTTTTTACTCACAGTCTACACAGAAAAACCCAAAGAAAGAATCTACAGAAAACAAAAACCAAAAACAAAACCAACAGCAATAACAATAACAACAACAAAAAGCCCTCTAAAACCAATAAGAGAGTTTAACAAGGTGACAGGATACAGGGTCAACACACACACAAAAAATCAAACTTATTTCTATACACTAGAAATGTCCAATACTTTGCAAAACAGTGAACCTCCACATAAGCCTGAAATCTTATGTGAAAGCTAACTCAAAGTGGGTGAAAGGTCTAAGTGTAAACTGTAGAGCTCTAAAACTTTTAGAATAAAGCATAGGGGAATATCTTCATGAATTAGGGTTAGGCAAAGGCTTCTTAGATGTGGCATCAAAATCATGATCCATAAGTAAAATAATTGATATATTGGACAATTCCAAGATTAAAAACTTTTGTTCTCTGGAGAACACTACTAAAGAAAGAGAGAATAAACTACAGCCTAGAAGAAAATTTTTGCAAATAAAATATCTGAAATAGGATTTATATGCAGGATGTATAAAAACTCCCCAAACTCAACAATAAGTTAAGAGAAAAAAAAACTAGTTGTAGAGTGAGCAATAGATATTGAGATTTCAACCAAGATGACATAAGGATGACACAAATCTAATAGGAAGTACCAACACGCATCTAATCAAATGACTAAAATACACACAAACACACACACACACACATTACCAAGTGCTGGAGATGATGTGGAGCTACTGGATCTCTCAGGCATTGCTGCTATGAATGCTAAAATCTGGATCAACCTGTCACATGGTTTTGCAGTTTCTTCCAAATTTAAACCTATACTTACCATGTTATTCAGCAGTCCAAATCCTGTGTAACCTAGAAAATAGAAAACTTATGTTCACTGAAAAATCCTGTATGCAGATGTTATGGCAGGTCTATGCATATTTCACCAAAAAAAAAAAAAAACCCCAAAAACAAAAACCTGGAAACAACCCAAATGCCTTACAATAGGTGAATGGATAAAATACACCATGGTACATCCATACAATTAGATTGAATGAACTACTAATGCATGTGACAACTTGGATGGATCACAAGGTACTGCATGATTTCACTTATATATCACTCTCAAAATGACAAAATTACACTGATGGAGAATAGGTCTGTGGTCGCTGGGACTTGGGGCCAAGGTAGTGGTGTGATGGAACAGTGCCATATCCTGATTGCAGTAATGGTTACACTAATCTATACTTTTGATACAATTCATAGAGCTTTATGCCAAGAGGGAAAAATCAAAGTTTATAGGGTGATAATTTGAAAAAAATAAAAAAATTAAAAATCATGCACACACACAGTATTCCACGACATACCTATTAAAATGGCTGAAGTTTATAGAATTTATTTTACTTTATTTTTTTAATGGAGGTACTGGGGATTGAACCCAGGACCTCACGCATGCTAAGCACGCACTCTCCCACTGAGCTATACTCTCCCCCCTACAGTGGCTAAAGTTTAAAACACTGATTTTATCAAGTGCTGGCAAAGATGTGGAGGAACTAGAATTTGAATACACTGCTGATGGAAATGTAAAATGGTACAACAACATTGGAAAAATATTTGGCAATATGTCTTAGTCCGTTCAGGCTGCCATAACAAAACACCACAGACTAGGTGGCTTATAGACAACAGAGATGTATTTCTGGAGGCTGGAAAGTCCAAGATCAAGGAGCCAGCATGGTCACGTTCTGGTGAGGGCTTTCTTCTTGGTTTGTACCAGGTGATGTCTTACTGTGTTTTCACATGGTTAGAAGCGCTGAGCTGTCTCTCTGGAGCTTCTTTCACAAAGGCATTAATGTTATTCACGAGGGCTCCATTGTCATGGCCTACTCACCTCCCAAAAGCCCTACCTCCTAATACCATCACATTGGGAATCAGAGTTTTAACATATAAATTTGGGGGGAACACAGACATTTAGACCATAGCAGGCAGTTTCTTAAAATATTACATATACACCTACCATATGATCCAGGCATTCTAGTCCTAGGAATTTACCAAAGAGAAAGGAAATCATGTGTACAAACAAATACTTGTATATGAATGTTCAGAGCAGCTTTATTTTCAATAGCCAAATAATACACATAATAATAAAACAGTGGTAAAGTCCATCAACATGTGAATGGATAAACACACTGTGGTATTTCCACATAATGGAATACTCAGAGCAATAAAAAGTAATGAACCATTGATATGCATTACAACATCAATGAATCGCAACATGCTGAGTGCAAGAAGCCAGACTAAAATGCGTATATACACTATAATTAAATTTATGTAAAATTCCAGAGAATGCAACTGAATATACACACACACACACACATATATATATATATATATATATATATATATATATATATATATATATATGACAGAGAGCAGCTCAGTGGTTGCCTGGGGACCAGAGGGAGTAAGGAGAGGATGGAGGCAGGGATCACAAAGGAGCAGGGGCAGGAAATTCATCATATCAAAATATACCTTGGAGGAGTGTATGTGAAAGGAAAGGGCAATGAAGTAAGGCTGCACAGGGTGCTTCCAAGTTACTCACAAGATTCTAAAACTCACTGAGGGGCAGCGACCATGCATTCTGCCTGATCAACATACAAATTACTACACACACACACACACACACACACACACACATATACTTCCTTCTTGTATGTGTGAAACATTTAAGAAAATGCACGTAAGCATCATGAAAGATAAATACATGCATATATATTATAGAGTTAATGGTAACTATAGGGTTATTTTATAGACCAGGGATTCATACAGTTTTAGAAATGGATAGAGTACTATGATCATCAACTGTGAGGCCCTCAGTTTACATCGAGAATAGTGAAGCGACCTGCCTCAGGTCAAACAACTAAGACTTAAACCTTGGTTGTTACTTTACTCCCACAGGACAGTTCTTTGAATTACTCCACCTTCCTTTTCTCATCTCTTGAGCTAGTTCTCTTTCTGTGACTTCAGTTAAACACTCTGCCCCCTCACAAGTAAAAGACATTCCTACATACATATATAAACGTATAGATACACAAATACAACATTTGCCCATACATCCATACATACATGCATGGTGTGCTGTTTAAAAACCAGCTCTGTGGGAGGGGGACAAATTTGCAGCATGCACTTACCAATTTCTCTGTTCCCATTTCTCCCACCATGGCTGATTTCAAGCTCCCAACATGGTGTCACTGAATATGGAGTTTTGGAAGAGATGTGCAGTAGAACGCCATTTATAGTTTTTTCACCATACAGATACAGTAGATGAAAATAAGCTCAAAAAAACAGATTAATAGTAAAATGTAGTAAAATAATTAGGAAAGAATGTGTTTTGAGTGTTTACTAACTTTGGCTTTAATATAATGTATTAATGAATTCATTTACTTATTTTGTTTATATAATCTGATATTTACTAATGGTATGCTTCCCAACTGGCTCACAAAATTTCCTAAAACTTTAATAACTGATTACCACCAGTTGATTTGAGACAGCTTTAGCATACCATTGCTGCATAAACAGCTGCAAACTTTGGTGTGTGCTTCAAAAGTTCCTTGGAGTATTTCTTCCCTACTATAAAGCAAACAGAGTAAGCCTGCATTGCCCTTATTTGCTACATTTAAGAATTTGGCAAAGTAGTGGGTTAAGTTTATGAACCATTCTTTGATCATCCTTATCAAATAAAAAGTGGAATTGAGTAAGCACTATATAGAGAGAGTCCATAATGTAAAATAAAGTAATTTGTACCTACTATACATAGATGGATTCATGCTGGAATCACATTTCTCCAGATGTGCCTTCCTGTTTATCTAAAAATCTAGGCCCCATCCCTCCCTCCCTCCCTCCCTTTCCTCCTTTCCTTCCTTTCCTCCCTTCCGTCCTTTCCTCCCTCCCTCCCTCTTTCATTTGTCATTGTTTTCTTGAGAACAGAAACAATAGAATATATATAGAGATAGAAATAAAGGTAGTGAGAGAGAGAGAGGGAGGAGAGAGAGAGAGAGAGATTTTACAGAATTGGCCCCCACCATATGACGATGTAATAAATATTTTTTGATATCATGTAATTATTGTTTTGGCATCTTGAGGTCATGGGGCCATGCTAGTGACCCAAGGTTGTTTTCACCCCCACCATCCCAGTGTTTCTGCAAGTATGTGGAAATCTTATTACAAACACTCCATCCACTAGCCTCAACACATATGTTTTGCTTCTTTCCCAATAGGGGGCATCTCCACCTAGCTAGTTCCTGCCAACATAGCAAAAGACTTTACCCAAGTTCCTCTCTCTTCTCCCTGCAGGTGACCCCATGTGCCCCTGTGTGGTGTGTCATGCCTCCCATCCTCTGAGGAATTGTGAGTAATAAACTTTTCTTTCAAAGGCAGTAAGCTCCTTTTCTGACATCTTACCATACCTGAGTACAACAAATGCTGGGTACATCTTAAAATAAATCCTGGGTACAATGGCAAGTCCAAAACCTGTAGGATAGACTGACAGTCTATTTGTCTTAGGTCAACACAATCTTGATACTAGTCTGGATAAACCTGCGCTAGTTTAGCATCTCTCAGGCCTAGCATGCTAGCCCTGGCAGCCTTCCTTTGTTCCCCTGCAGGAAAATAAAAACACAAGCAAACCAACCAACCAACCAACCAACCAGCCCCACATCAGGCTTCTTCCATTGGGTCTTAATTTCACGCCGTTGTCATTTTGCCTGCTTACACAAAATGGCTAACCCACAGAGAGGGGACACCAGGGTTTGGAAGAGGACCACAGTTTTGTGAGTGAATATTGGGAGAGTGCCCTTAGAAGGCTGCCAATCTCCTCAACCAAGGCAGGGGGGTGGAAGGAGGGTCCTCTCTTCACAACCACTCAAGCAAGCAAGAGGGTCTTCAAGACCCCTCGCTAGAGCGTCCTGTGCCCCTGCTCCACCAGAGCCACGAGGCGCTGTGACGTGATGGCAGGAGCACGGGGCAGAGCACATATGCCCCGCCCCCATCTCGAGCCCCCTCTAGGGCCCCATTGAGACGTCACCGCGGTAGCCATTGTCTGGTCCGCGTCGCGTTGCCCCAGGAGACGCCACAGGCCTCTCCAAGACTCTCAGAGCGAAGCCACAGAGTCCTTGGCCCTGACCCACGACCCTCCCCGAGAGAGGCTCCTACCTCCAGCCCAAGCCCCCTCGCCCACCTTCCAACCTCAGAGGACCAACTTTCCCTCAGATTCTCTGAGAAAGGAGAGCAAGGACTGACGGCCTCATGAGTGAGGCCGGAGAGGCCACCTGCACGGAGGTGGCAGCTTCCATCTCCCCTCAAGCCGCGCAGAAACACCTGGCGTCCTTGGGAGGCGGAGATCCTCCCCGGGCCCTAGTCGCAGGCAACCTCAGCAGCGATGGGATCCCCAAGACCCCCGCGGCAGGCGCCAAGGGAAAGGTGCCCAAGCAGGTCATCGCTAAGAGAGTGCGAGGCTCCGTCAAGTGGTTTAACGTGAAGAATGGGTACGGTTTCATCAGCAGGCACGACACCCAGGAAGATGTGTTCGTTCACCAGACGGCCATCACCCGAAACAACCCTCACAAGTACCAACGCAGCGTGGGCGACGGCGAGACGGTCGAGTTCGACGTGGTGCAGGGCGAGCGGGGCACCGAGGCCGCTAACGTGACCGGGCCAGCCGGCGCACCAGTGGAGGGCAGCCGCTATGCTGCCAACCGCCCCCGCTTCCGCCGGGGCTTCTGTATCCACCGCCGCGAGCAGCCACCACGCGGTCCCAAGGGTGCTGAGGACGACGTTGACGAAGGCGAGGGCAGCGGCGAAGGCTCCACCGCAGCCCAGGGCCTGAGGCGCCGCCCGCCTGGCCACTCCCAAGACCCACGGCTGCGGCGCTTCCCGCCCTTCCGCAGGGCCCCGGCGGTGATCCGCCGCCCATCGATCCAGGCTACTACCAACGGTCCACGGGCCGCCCAGCTGCCGGGGGCCGCCCAGACCGCAGGGCCCGAGCCACGGCGGGGGCCGCGCCTCAGCTACCTGCAGAGTCGCCCTAGGGGCCGAGGCACCACGCTTGCTCCAAGACCCTCACCAAGCATCTCTGTGGAGCTGGAGGAGGAAAACAAGGAGAGCGGACGCGTCGCTGGAGATCCAAAGCAGGGGCCCCCTCCAAGCTACGGATCCCGCCGCCCCAGTAACCCGCGCCACCTCCCGCAGCAGGCTCCTGGAACCCAGGACCAGGACCCCGAGGGAGGAGAGGGCAAGATACGGAAGAGCCCTACTGAAACACCTGCTGCCGTTGCTGTGGCCAAGAAGAGCAGTGCCACTGCGGAGGAGGATCCTCTGCTCATGGATGCCCCCTCTGCCGCCCAGGCCGACTAACAGCTCGGCTCCCTCCCCAGGGGCTCCCTGGCTTGGGCTGCAGGTGATGTCCCCTTGAAGAGAAGATGCCCTTTGGTGCATCACAGTCCAAACATCCACACTGTTAGAGTTGTGCCCTGAGAAAAATACATGCCCCTTCCCCAAGGCTTGAGGATAAATCACAAGATCTATACGTTTCTAAACTCCCTCATACAATCTGCCTTGGTAGTTTTGGTACACACACACACACGCCTGTACCTCTGAGTATTCTTTTTAAAGATCTGACTAGGACCACAGCTATTATACTGCATCCCCAGGTGAATTAGTTGGAGTGCTTTTAAAAATTAGTTTTTATTTTTAATACAAAAACTAAGATTATCTGATGTTGAAGATTATCTGACATTGGTTGCTGTGTGATATTACTCACCTGAAGTGGTCATTTTCTCAATAAAACATTTCATGTTACTTTTATCTGTTATCACTGTTGTCTGATTTTTTTTAAAGCCTGTCAGCACATAATTGTATTGACACAGTCCTTTCAATCCTTCTTAGAACCAGTTTTAGCAAAGATCATGCCTATTGTTCTCTTTCCAAGTCACGAATTTAAAACTAATTCTGGACTTACAGGTTGAACTTCTCAGGGTATTCTAAAGGATAAGAATACTTGGAAAAGAAAGACATATCCCCAACACTTTCTCTTTCATCCTCTTCCCCTGCCCTGCCATTTGAGCAATAAATCTGGAGGGTGGGCCCAACTACCCACACTTCCTGCTTAGGTAGTAAGTACTCTATGAGGCAAAACACAAAAAGCTGAGCAAAACACCATGACAAGTGAAAAATGTGGCTCTCTGGAAACAGAATTTGCCTCCTCTGTATTTTTTTTCTTTTAATGGATTCAATATAATACGATTTAAGTGGTTAAAAGAAAATGGGCATGAAGGGCTGGGGGGTGGGGGAAGTGGGGAGATACTGGTCAAGGGGTACAAACTTTCAGTTGTCAGATGAATGAGTTCCAGGGACCTAATGTACAGCATGGTGACTATAGTTAACAGTACTGTATTGTGTACTTGATAGTTGCTATGAAAGTAGAGCATTAATGTTCTCACCATGACAACAACAAACAAAATGATAATTATGTGAGGTGAAGGGTGTGTTAATTAACCTTATTGGGGGAAACATTTCACAATGTATACCTGTATAAACTTATCACATTGTATATTTTAAACTTACACAATGTTATGTGTCAGTTATACCTCAATAAAGCTGGGGGAAAATCTGAAAGAAAACAAAAAAGTGAGCATGGAAGCAGATACAGTTTTCGTTGTGCGTATCTCTGGAGCTGAATAGAAACAGCTAGTCCACAGTTTTCATCTGTGCTTCCTGGTTGAGTTCATCCAGGGGGCCTGTGGAGGATTCCTGGAGGGCTGAGCAAGTGTAGTTTAGCCCACCTCAGCCCCATTTTTGCAACAAACAGAGAAGCTCTTACTGGGAATGTCATCCCTATCCTGGTTTTCATTTGAACATACAGTGAGGTTGGTGGATGGGAGGCATGAGTTGGGTGTGGGGGGCTGGGGGAAGTGAGCGATCAATAAATTTGAAACCAACAAGGGTCTTTAAAACCTCATTTTACAGATTAATGTAATTGGATTATAAATAGCAAGATCAAAATACTTTTCTCATTTAAATGTTGAGGCATTTTATACCGCATTATAGGCTAGCATAAGGTATTTGGAGAGTGAGTATTTAATCATTCACCATGGCTAAATGTCCTCAGCCAATTGGAGCAGAAACAGTACAGATTCCTCATTCAGCAAAATATTTGGGTGCTCACTTGTGCCAGACACTCTGCAAGGCACTAGGAGCTGCATCATGGTGAAGAAGATGGTCCCTTCTCTCAAGAAGCCCACAGCCTAGTGGAGAGTGAGACAAAACTAGCAGTGACTACACAATGGAGTGAGTGCTCTGGTGGAATTAGCACAGGATGTGAGAGAAAACACGGGTGACCCAGATGGTGGCAGGGTTATTTCCAGGCTAAAGGAACCACTACTTGGACGCTTAAATTTAAAATTATATTCAGCAATCACCACAAACAGAGCTCAGATTTTTTTTTTTAATTTAATTTTTTTCTTAATTCAAGTATAGTCAATTTACAATGTTGTGTTAATTTCTGGTGTACAGCATAGTGACATATATACATTATATATACATATATACACACACACATACATATACATATATGTATATATACACACACACATATGTATGTGTATTCCTTTTCATATTCTTTCTCATTATAGACCATTACAAGGTATTGAATATACTTCCCTGTGCTATACAGTAGGACCTTGTTTGATAAAGTCATGTCAGCATACATCTAGAAGTTTTTCCTCCAGACTCCTAGCCCAGTGCATGTCCCACTACACCAGCTGACTTCTTCAGAGACTAGCAGGGTGCACCACAAATCGTTAAACATAAGAATTTATACTGACACACAGCGCCAAGAGAGAATGGGGGAAGACCTGAAGCGAGACTAAACCTACTATGATTAGGAAATGACTCAGAAGCATCCTGGATGCCTTTTCGTGCCGAACAACAGGCATGGACATGATGTGGGGAAATTTTTTCTGTATATGCATGTTGGGTTCATAGGCCGCTCCCTGTTGTGTGAGGTATATGCATCGGGAAACAGTGAATTGGTCAGCCTTGCCGTGGAGGCTTCACTTTGGGGGGATGGAGGACATGAAGGGCCAGGCTAAGGAATCTAGGATTTTCCCTGCTCACAAAGGTATCTGACAGGATCCATTAGGTGGAGTTGACCTGGTGATTGCTGGCTGGGTGTGGAATTGAAGGGTACAGAGGCACATATCTGGAGGTGAACATATTTAACTGAGAGCAGGAATATTCTGCTGTTTCCCAGCTGCTCCAGGATTTAGGTGTACTTACTTAAGGGCAACTTCAATAGCCCAATAGGAGCCAAAGAGTATCGCCCAAGACACGACAGAAGGATGCCTGGGCTGTCTCCAGGAAACTTTGATTTAAAACAAAACCAAAAAAGAAATGTATCCTTTGTGATAATCCTCTTCCCTCTCTCACTCCCACTTCACATACCAGATATTACTTGGTTTCCCTGACTGAAAATGTGAATGCAGCAGTCATCTTTGTTTGGGTCATTGAAAGGTGACGTGCTCCAGCCTAAAGCCTTTAGTAAGAGCAGGCCTCCCTTGGATACCCTTGATTGGGAGGCTATATCCCAGAGAGCATGGGTAGGAAGGCTGTTTGCACATTAGAGCGACGTCTCAGAACCCCCAGTGTCCTATTATAATTGAATGTGAAGTCAAGAGGGTGGGATTCTTCACCCTTCTAAGAAAAAGGTGAGTCGTGAATCTGAAGCAGAAACCCCAACCGCAGTCCATTGCCTTCCTGTGACTTGCAGCATCAACAAAATGGCACTTTGTAGCTGATCTGAATCACTTCATGGATCCCCTTGATGCGGGAAGGCACGCAGTCGCAGGTGTCAATTTGGATTCCCTTTTTTTTTTCTGTTCTGTATTTGGCGCTATGTGCTCCCATGCTATTATTGACTGGTTGCATAAGTTCTTTATTTTTTATTGAACCATAGTAGTTGCAACATTATGTTAGTTTTGGTTGTACAGCATTGTGATCCAGTGTTTTTGCAGATTATACTCCGTTATAGATTATTACAAAATAATGGCTATAATTTCCTTTGCAGTACAGTATATCTTGTTGCTTATCAATTTTATACATATTGGCTTGTATCTGTTAATCCTTACCCACAATTTGTCCCTTCCCCCTTTCCTCTCCTCTTTGGTAACCGCAAGTTTGTTTTCTGTATCTGTGGTCTGTTTCTGTTTTGCATATGCATTCATTTCTATTATCTTTTAGATTGCACATGTAAGTGATATCTTGCAGTGTCTGTCTTTTTCTGTCTGACATTTCACTAAGCATGATAATCTTTAGGTCCTTCCATGTTGCTGCAAATGGCAGTATTTCGTGCTTTTTAATGGCTGAGTTACATTCCATTACATAGATACAGACGTATAGATATATAGGTATGGTACATACTACATCTTCTTAATCCAATCATCTGTTGATGGGCACTTGGGTTGCTTTCATGTTTTGGCCATTGTAAATAGAGCTGCTATGAACATTGGGGTGCATGTATTTTTTTCAAATTAGTGTTTTCATTATTTTTCTGCATATATACCCAGGAGTGGAATTGCTGGATCATATGGTAGTTTTAGTTTTAGTTTTTTTTTTTTTTTTTAGGAGCCACCATACGAGTTTCCCTAGTGGTTGCACCAATTTACATTTCCATCAACAGTGTACAAGGATTCCTTTTTCTCCACATCTTCTTCAACATTGGTTCTCTGTGGACTTCCTGATGATATGCAGTCTGGCAGTTGTGAGGTGATATCTCATTGCTGTTTTGATTTGCATTTCTCTACTAATTAAAAATATTGAGCATCTTTTCATCTGCCTGTTAGTCATTGATGTGTCTTCTTTCAATAAAAATGTCTATTCAAGTCTTCTGCCCGATTTTAAATTGATTTATTTTTTGATATTGAGTTGTATGAGCTCTTTGTATATTTTGGATATTAACCCCTTGTTGATTGCATCATTTGAAAGTATTTTCACCCATTCCATAGATTGTGTTTTGTTTTGATGATGGTTTTCTTTGCTGTGCAAAAGGTTTTATTCTTTTTTAACATTTCTTATTGAGCTATAGTCATTTTACAATGTTGTGTCAATTTTCAGTGTAGAGCACAACTTTTTAGTTATACATGAACATACATATATTCATAGTCACATTTTTTTTTTCACTGTGAGCTACCACAAGATCTTGTATATATTTCCCTGTGCTATACAGTATAATCTTGTTTATCTATTCTACATATGCCTGTCAATATCTACAAATTTCAAAATCCCAGTCTGTCCCTTCCCACCCCATCCCCCTTGGCAACCACAAGTTTGTATTCTATGTCTATGTGTCTATTTCTGTTTTGTATTTATGCTTTGTGTGTGTGTGTGTGTGTGTGTGTGTGTGTGTTTTAGATTCCACATATGGGCGATATCATATGGTATTTTTCTTTCTCTCTCTGGCTTACTTCACTTAGAATGACATTGTCCAGGGACATCCATGTTGCTGCAAATGGCGTTATGTTGTCACTTTTTATGTCTGAGTAGTATTCCATTGTATAAATATACCACCACTTCTTTATCCAGTCATCTGTTGATGGACATTTAGGCTGTTTCCATGTTTTGGCTATTGTAAATAGTGTTGCTATGAACATTGGGGTGCAGGTGTCTTTTTGAAGTAGGGTTCCTTCTGGATATATGCCCAGGAGCGGCATTACTGGGTCACATGGTAAGTCTATTCCTAGTCTTTTGAGGAATCTCCATACTGTTTTCCACAGTGGCTGCACCAAACTGCATTCCCACCAGCAGTGTAGGAGGGTTCCCTTTTCTCCACAGCCTCTTCAGCATTTGTCATTTGTGGACTTTTGAGTGATGGCCATTCTGACTGGTGTGAGGTGATACCTCATTGTAGTTTTGATTTGCATTTCTCTGATAATTAGTGATATTGAGCAGTTTTTCATGTGCCTTTTGATCATTTGTATGTCTTCCTTGGAGAATTGCTTGCTTAGGTCTTCTGCCCATTTTCGGATTGGGTTGTTTGCTTTTTTCTTATTGAGTCATATGAGCTGCTTATATATTCTGGAGATCAAGCCTTTGTCAGTTTCATCTTTTGCAAAAATTTTCTCCCATTCTGTAGGCTGTCGTTTTGTTTTGCTTATGGTTTCCTTTGCTGTGCAGAAGCTTGTAAGTTTAATTAGGTCCTATTTGTTTATTCTTGCCTTTATTTCTATTGTGGTGGTAGACTGCCCTAGGAGAACATTTCTGAGATGTATGTGAGATAATGATTTTGCCTATATTTTCTTCTCGGAGTTTTATTGTATCTTGTCTTATGTTTAAGTCTTTGATCCATTTTGAGTTTGCTTTTGTGTATGGTGTATGGGAGTGTTCTAGCTTCATTGATCTACATGCTGCTGTCCAGTTTTCCCAACACCATTTGCTGAAGAGACTGTCTTTATTCCATTGTGTATTCTTGCCTCCTTGGTCAAAGATTAGTTGACCAAAAGTTTGTAGGTTCATTTCTGGGCTCTCATTTCTGTTTCATTGGTCCATATATCTGTTTTTGTACCAATACCATGCTGTCTTGATGACTGTAGCTCTATAGTATACTCTGAAGTCTGGGAGAGTTATTCCTCCAGCCCCTTTCTTTTTCTTCAGTAATGCTTTGGCAATTCTAGGTCTTTTGTGGTTCCATATAAATTTTATTATGATTTGTTCTAGTTCTACAAACTATGTCCTGGGTAATTTGATAAGGATTTCATTAAATCTGTAGATTGCCTTGGGCAGTATGACCATTTCAATAATATTGATTCTTCCAATCCAGGAGTATGGGCTATGTTTCCATTTTGTCAGGTTTGTTTTTATTATGTTACTTATGACAATACAATCACATCAAGTTAATATTTGTTGACAAGTTTGTAACAGATGTAATACAACCTTTTTGACTTTTAGTAAGCCTAGGTATAATAAGAGTATTATATTTAATATTGATGACTCCAAAGACATCTCATGCCTGTTTATGGCTTGCTAAACATATATTTTACATCTGCTTTAATCATTAAGAGGGGAAAAAAAGTACTACAAAGTTGCATTTTGATCATTATCCTCATTGTAAAATGTCTACTAATATTCAAATGTTTGTCCAGGTGCTATGACAAAGCAGTCAAAGAAAGAAGCAGTGCTTTCATAATACAAAATATTGATACTAAGTTTAAGACTAGAAACTATTTCTAAATCAGTGCCCATTCTGCAAATTAAGGCAGTACTAAACCCATTTCAGGAGAAAATAGCCGGAGCGATTGTTGCCCTACTCCCTCAAAGATTTGGGGAAAATTGAAACAAAAATGGGAACTAAAACTGTATTCCTCTGCCAAGTTTATGATTAACCTCTCTATCCAAAAACTTCATTCCCCTTCTTCTTCTGCATCTGTTCCTTCTCAAGACTGAAGAATGTTAAAAAAAAAAAAAAAAAAAAAAAGGGAGATTAAATCCAAGTCTCTGGGGCCTTTCCTGGGACAAAACCCAGTCCCATGTCTCTCTCTGCCTTTTGTTTCCAAAAAAAAAAAAAAAAAAAAAAGTAGCCTCCTATCTAATTCCAAAAAATAAATTTAATCAGATAAATGAGAAATGCAGAAGCAAAGGCAAGCAGTCAAA
>NC_045732.1:2535407-2563182 GCF_009834535.1 Camelus ferus
CTAGAAATTGCTGGATCGGGGGAGAAGGAGAGGATTGTTCAAGAAAGTAAAATTGAATTAGCTGAAAGCAGAGTTTGTATTTGGAGGATAGTCAGGAAGTCACTAGGTAAGGCCTACACTGGATAAAGCAAGAAATGGCAGAATGAAGACATTATTAAGAAATAAAGAGGACTACCAAAATAAGTAGCAAGAAGAATGTAAAGTGACCGTTTCTGGTAAGTAGGCCAGAGGTGGAGTAGAATAAGATGAAGTTATTTATATCTTTTTTAAAAATAAATACTTGATTAAAATACTCTACAAGTATTGATTTTATAAAAATAAAAAAAAAAACACTTTACACTACTTTAAAAAAAAAAAATTAATGCCACACATGGCTAAACACAAAACCTAAATCTAAGTCTTGGTCTTTTGCTATTTAAAAAATATGCCCTTTAATTTTTACTATGGTCTCCTAGTGAATAGCATATATTTTTGCTAATTATTTAAAATTAGAAGGCTGATCAATTGTTTTGTGTAGTTATTTTATAATAACATTAAGTGTACGTTTATAAAACACTTTAATATCTATATGGCTGATCCTCTAAGAAAAGCCATCAATGCCTACAAACACTTTAATACTTATTAATGTAAACTGGTGTTTGTGGCAAAAAGTATTTTCATTTACTCCTAAAGTACTTTGGAATTTATTCCCAGGAATAACTTTCATGTTAGATTACTTTTTGTGTCAATTATGCAAATTCGGTTAGATTTAAACAAAACAAAACTATCACATTGATGCAGTCCCTCAAATCAAATGATTTTTATAACTTTAGTTGCATAAAAATAATGTAGAGAGATTGTTAAAATGCAGATTCTAAGATATCTCCCAGAAAATGATTATTAGTGGGTCTGGGATGGGAAAGAAAAATCAGCTTCTTTAAGAAACACCCCAGTTGATTTGGATGTGGTTGATTCTTGGATCACACCTTAAGAAACACTTTTCTTGAATTTTATTTTTTAAATTTGCATTAATATGTTTAATTTTTGATAATACGGCAAGTGACCTTTAACCATGTATTCATGGGAGACTCTAGATACTGCACTGTCTAATACAAAGCTACAAAGCACGTGTGGATAATTTAACAGCTATACTTTATTTTTAGATGCTAAAACTACTAATTCTATAGCAAACTGTAATCTTAGGTAATAGGACTGTCTGCATAACTAAATTTGTGTCGCAACCCTATGCATTTAAAGGTGGTTCTTTGAACCCCCCCAAAAAAAATATTTATGGTACAATTACTTTAGGATCTCTAGCTTCTACTTTTAATGGAGAATCAGAAGATGATGAATTTGGATTGAGGCATTGTCAACATATTTTAAGTGCCCAATAAAAATAAAAACTGCTTTCTTATTAGTGGTCAGGGAAATGCAAGTTAAGACTACAGTGATATGCAGTTTCCCACACTAAACTGGATGGGTACGTTTAAGGTGTTTAAAACATATGTATTGTTGTTCATACTATTTTTAAACTCAAGTGAAAAAATTTGTTTACATCATTCATTTGGGATGCATTTTTAAAAGCCTCTGCAGTGCTCAGTAAATCAGTTTCTCCTATTCTTTGTAAGCAAATATTTGGCAATTCATTCAAGATCACCTCTACAGTCGAATTTCTAAACTTTTTGAGGTGACAGGACATGTATATGACATAACATTGAAACACTTGGAGAACAAGAAAACATGCAATCAAATTCTAACTTTTCCTTTCAGGCTTGATTTTCTTCTTTATCTGCCTCTCATACAGTCAAGGACACTGCTTTGCAAATTACAAGCATTCAGTATTTTTTCTAAGTTTTAATACTGTCATTTAGTTAGGGAAGGATAATCGAGCTCCTAAGTGTTTTTTTTTTTTCCTTCAAGAAATACTAACTGAAAGCATAAGTTGATGGCATTCATCCTTGCCATTCTTCTCTTACCCTTTACTTTTATTGTGTTTCTACCCAAACAGTTAAGTTGTATTTGTGAACAAGTGCTCTGTGTGAGTGTAGATGGATGAGCAAAAAAGATAAAATGATGCATTCAGAAAATGACCCTGCTTCCTTGCTCTGCTGCTGCCTCCTGACCAAAGAATTCCCATGCAGTGTCTCCCATGCAGACATTGCCTTTGTGTAACTTGGCTCAGTGCATTTTGTCTGTGTAACTTTTACCACTCCAAAGGACTATGCAGTGAATATGGCAATGGGACACTAGTGTGACAGTGAATTTTAATCACCTCCTTATTAAGTTTATTCAGAAAAGAAAAATTAGGAAGTGTGCTTTGCCACGAAGGAAAGGACATGTGCTGTTGAGGTTTGGACACATGTTAAGTAACAAACAATTCCTGTGCAAGATTAGGCTTCTTTTGAGGAGCAGATAAAATCCAGAGGACAATGATTCTATCAGATTTGACTAACAGCCAACAAACTTCCAGCTGGTATCCAAGCTAGATATAAGAGGAAAACAAACTTCATTTCATTTTGCAATCGACTTGAAGTGCTTCTTAATGGAAAAACAAACTAGCAGAACCCAAGTTGCTGCTTTACTTACTATAAACACTGGCAGGCTTAGAGGTAGTTATTTGAGGTTTACTTGTCTAAATATTGAGCCAGTAGGCATTTGTTGATCATTCATCTATTTAAAGCCAACTGTATGGAGCAAGTGTAAGGTGTGAAGATTGATGTGGACCAGGATCTGTGAATCAGTTGCATGGTACACCGAAAAGAGATGCTAGTGGTTTTGTTCCCTTTGAAGTTTTGCATACTGATTCAGAGCAGGTTGAAACTGAGGGTATTTTCCAAATAAAGGATACAATTAAGAACCTGCTCATCTTTTTCCAACCTTTTGCTAATTTTTACTCATTAGTGATTCTTTAGGCTCATGAAAAGTGAATTCTCTATAATCAAATGAGAATTCCAGGAGAAGGGGCTATTGAAATTGTCCCTTTGACTCCATGATTAATACACAAATCTCCTTCAAATCCTGTATCAAGGGCTGTGTATCCCATATCTGGAGGCTCACTTCTATCCTCAAATCTAGACCCAATCTAACTCTTAGCAGGAGAAACTTTATTTCTCAGTAACAAAACAGTCTTGGCACAAGATTGCACAATTAAGAGCCTGGGGAGAACCATCAGAACAGAAAAAAAAGTATATTAAGATGCAAAAATATGGAAATATATATCATGTTCGTGGATTGGAAAAATTAATGTTAAAATGTTTGCACTGCCCAAAGTGATCTGCAGATTCAATGAATCTCTATCCAAATCCCAATGGCATTGCTCATAGAAATAGAAAACAACCCTAACATTCATATGGAACTACAAAATACTCCAAATAGTCAAAACAATCTTGAGAAAGTGTAATAACATACTTCTTGATTTCAAAATACATTACAAAGCAAACAATTAAAACAGCATGGTACTGGCACAAAAACAGACCTATAGACCAATGAAATGCAATAGAAATCCCCCAAATAAGCCCAGACCTACATTGTCAATTGATTTTTCAACAAGGGTGCCAATACTACACAATGGGGAAAGGAGAATCTCTCCAACAACTGCTGTTGAGAAAAGTGAATATCTACATGCATGAGAATAAAATTGCAGCTTTATTTTACCCAAAAGTCTACTCAAAATGGATTAAAAGCTTTAGCATATAAGACCTGAAACTGTAAATCTACCAGAAGAAAATTTAGGGAAAAATCTTCATGTCATTGTTCTAGTAAATGATTTCTTGGCTATAACACCAAAAGCACAAGAGGAAAAAAAAAAAAAAAAGGAAAAATAGGCAAGTGAAACTACATCAAACTGAAATGGCTTCTGCTTGGCAAAGGAAACAATCCACAGAGAGAAAAAGGTAACCTTGGAATGACAGAAAATATTTGCAAACCACGTATCTGAAAGGGGGTTAATATCTAAAATATATCAAGAACCCCTATAACTCAATAACAAAATAACCCAGTTAAAGAATGGGCAAAAGGACCTAAAAAAACTTAATGATATATCAGCTTACACCTGTTAGTACGGTGGTCTTGTGTACTGAAAAAAAAATATAATGAGTGCCGGCAAATTTGTGGAGTAATTCATATCCTGTGCACTGCTGGTGGGAATGTAAAATGACAAAGCTGCTATGGAAAATGAAAATGTAGGTTTCTCAAAACAAAATAAATAAATAAACATAGAACTACTATGTGATCCTGCAGTCCCACTTCTGAATATATATCCAAAAGAGCTGAAATCAGGATACCAAAGACATATCTGCACTCTTGTGTTCCTTGCAGCATTATTGACAATATCCAAGATATGGAAACACCTGAATTTCATCAAAGGATGAATATATAGAGGAAATTTGGTATATGCACACAGTGGAATATAATTCAGCCTTAAAAACAGGAGGAAATCCTGTCATACGTGTCAACATGGATGTACCTGAAGGACATTATGCTGAGTGAAGTAAGCTGATCACAGAAGGACAAATACTGAATGATTCCACTTACATGAGGTACCTAAAGTAGTCTAACTCATAGGAACAGAGAACGGTGGTTACCAGAGGGTGGAGGGAAAGAGAAATGGGAAATTGGTGTCCAATGGGTAAAAAATTAGGTATACAAGATTAATAAGTTCTAGATATCTGCTGTACATCATTGTGCTTATAGTTAACAATACTGTATTGTGCACTTAAAAATTTTTTATGACGGTAGATCTCATGTTAAGTGTTGATACCACGATAAAAAATGTCGCATGTATATGTAATGGAATCTTATTCAGGCCTTACAAAGGAATGCAATTCTGGTGCAGGCTGAAACATGGATGAAACTTGAAGACATTATGCTAATTGAAATAAGCCAGATACAAAAGGACAAATAGTGCATATACTTCACTTATGTGAAGTGCATAGAATGGTCAAATACACAGAGACAGAAAGTAGTATGGTGGTTACCAGGGTCTGGAGATAGGAGAGAATAGGGAGTTATTGTTTAATGGGCACAGAGTTTCAGTATGGGAACATGGAAATTTCTGGAGATGGGTAGTAGTGGTGGGTGTGCAACAATGTTAGTGTACTTAATGTCACTGGACCACTCACTTAAAATGATTAAAATGGTAAATTTTATGGTATGCATATTTTGCCAAAGTAGAAATAAAACATGATTGACTTTTTAAACGAAAACAATAACAATATGCTGTAGGGTTTATAAAACGTGTAATAGTATATATGACAACATAGCATAAAGAACATATGAGGGGGGAGAAATGGAAACTCACTATTATAAACTTCTAACAGCAGTTTTGGAGTGGTACGGTGCCACCTGAAGAAAGGACCATGATAAAATAAGACTGCAGTATAAATCCTATAGCAACCACTAAAACAGCAAAATGAATAGTTTTAGCCAGTAAGCCAGCAAGAGAGATAACTTTGAATCATAAAAAAAATCCAATTCATCCAAAAGAAGGTCAAAAAAAAAAAAAAAGAGGGAAAAAGGTAAGAAAGGAAAGATAGAAAACAAAGAGCATGAAAAACAACTATATCAATAATCACATTAAATTTAAATGGCCCAAGTCAAGGCCTAGCAAACTTTTCCCACAAAGGGCCACATAGTAAATATTCTAGATTTGAAGGCCTGTGTTCTCTGTGCAACTAATCAAATCTGTCATTGGACTCAAAAGCAGCAATAGTCAAAACATAAACAAATGAGCATGTCTGTGTTCCAAAATAAACTTTGCTTATTAAAGTGTATAGGTGACCATTGCTTGCAGACCCCTGTAAATGGCCAAAATCTTACTCCAAATTAAAAGCAGATATCATGGGATTAGATAAAAGAGCAAGACTGAACAAAAAGAAACATAATTCAAAAATGAAGACCCAAGTGCATTGAGATATATATATATATTTCATGCTAATGATAATCAAAAGAAACCTGGAGCGGCTATACTTATCTCAGACAAAACAGGCCTCAGAAGTAAGAATAGCAACATGTTTAAAGGAGATTTTGTCATAATGATAAAGGGGTCAATTCATCAAGAAGACATTAAAAATCCTCAGCAATTCTGCATCTGACAGAGCCTCAACATACAAAACACACACACACACACACACACACACACACACACACACACACACGGATTCAGCTGCAAGGAGAAATAGTAAAATCCATAATTATAGTTGGAGATTTAAAGAGTTCTCTCTCAGTAATAGATAAAACAAATAGACAGACAATCAGCAATGAGGTAGAACTAAGCAAGGCCATCAATCAAATGTAACATGTTGACACTTACAGAATACTTCTTCCACAGAAAGGAGAATAAAACTTATATTTGAGACAATATGGAACATTCACCAAAATAGCCAAACACCTTGGATTGTGAAACAAGCCTTACCAGATGTAACAGAATGGATATCAAATAAAATGTGTTCTCAGACTATGATGAAATTAAGCTGGAAATTAATAGCAGAAAAATATCCCAACACTGGGAATTAAGCAGCACACGTCTAAATGGTCCTTAGGTCAATAAGGAGGTCTCAGTTGAAATAAGAAGTTTCAGTTTTTTAACTGAACAATGACAAGAATACAACATACCAAAATGTGTGGGATGCAGCTAAGGCAGCAGTTATGGAGAAATTTTTAGGTTTAAATGCTTACGTTAGAAAAGAAAGAAAGACTCCAATTAGTAATCTAAGATTCACTCTCAAAGGAGAAAAGAGGAACAAAGTAAAGTCAAATCAAGCTGTGGAAAGGAAATAAGATAAAAGCCAAAAGCAATGCAACTGAGACAGAAAAACAGAAAAATCAATAAATCAAAACACTTGACCGTGGCTTGAAAAAGATTAATAAATTGATAAATCTCTTTTATTTCAGGCCTGACATAAAAGGTGTGAAGATACCAATATCAATATAGGACTGAATAAGGAGTTATCACTATAAGCTTGGAAACATTAAGACGAATACTACAAAATGGCTCTACAATGAAAACTAGATGGTTTAGGTGAAGACAGACTATTTCCTTAAAGAACAAAAGCTACTAAAATGCCCACAAGATCAAATACATAACAGTGAATGTTCATGTAACTATTAAATGAATCAAATTCTTAGTCAAAAACATATTTAAAAGGAAATCTCCAGGGACTCGTGGTTTCATTTGAAAATCCTTCCAGTTACAGAGGAAATAATACCCATTGAGTACACACCTGTGTAAGGAATTGAAGAGGAAGGACTACATCAAAACTCTAAAACTTACTTTATGAGACTGAAATTACTCTGATACTACAACCAGATAAAGACATTACCAAAACAGTGATCTGAAGTCCAATATTCCTAAAGAACATAGATGGAAATAATTGTCAAGGAATTATTAGCAGATTATATTCCACAGCATATTAAAAAGGATAATACAGCATGACCAAAAGAAGTGTATCAACAGGATGCAAAGCTGGTTCTATATTTGGAATTTAACAAGTGTAATCCGCCATATAAACAGATTAAAGAAGAAGAACCACATGGTCAACGACAATAGATGCAGAAAAAGCTTTTGGCAAAGTGCAACATAATTTCATAATTAAAACTCTCCTAAGAGTAGGAACAGAAGGGTACTTCCTCAAACAAAACACATTTACAAAAAAACTTACAGCTAACATCATACTTAATGTTGAATTACTGGATGCCTTTCTTCTGAGATCAGGGGCAAGTTAAAGAACTTATCTCCTGACAGTCCTATTCAACATGGTGCCGAAAGTATGAGCCAGTGAAATAAGGCAAGGCAAAAAATTAAAAATGCATACAGTTTGGGAAGGAATAAGTAAAAGGGTTTTTACTCACAGTCTACACAGAAAAACCCAAAGAAAGAATCTACAGAAAACAAAAACCAAAAACAAAACCAACAACAATAACAATAACAACAACAAAAAACCCTCTAAAACCAATAAGAGAGTTTAACAAGGTGACAGGATACAGGGTCAACACACACACAAAAAATCAAACTTATTTCTATACACTAGAAATGTCCAATCCTTTGCAAAAGAGTGAACCTCCACATAAGCCTGAAATCTTATGTGAAAGCTAACTCAAAGTGGGTGAAAGGTCTAAGTGTAAACTGTAGAGCTCTAAAACTTTTAGAATAAAGCATAGGGGAATATCTTCATGAATTAGGGTTAGGCAAAGGCTTCTTAGATGTGGCATCAAAATCATGATCCATAAGTAAAATAATTGATATATTGGACAATTCCAAGATTAAAAACTTTTGTTCTCTGGAGAACACTACTAAAGAAAGAGAGAATAAACTACAGCCTAGAAGAAAATTTTTGCAAATAAAATATCTGAAATAGGATTTATATGCAGGATGTATAAAAACTCCCCAAACTCAACAATAAGTTAAGAGAAAAAAAAACTAGTTGTAGAGTGAGCAATAGATATTGAGATTTCAACCAAGATGACATAAGGATGACACAAATCTAATAGGAAGTACCAACACGCATCTAATCAAATGACTAAAATACACACAAACACACACACACACACACATTACCAAGTGCTGGAGATGATGTGGAGCTACTGGATCTCTCAGGCATTGCTGCTATGAATGCTAAAATCTGGATCAACCTGTCACATGGTTTTGCAGTTTCTTCCAAATTTAAACCTATACTTACCATGTTATTCAGCAGTCCAAATCCTGTGTAACCTAGAAAATAGAAAACTTATGTTCACTGAAAAATCCTGTATGCAGATGTTATGGCAGGTCTATGCATATTTCACCAAAAAAAAAAAAAAACCCCAAAAACAAAAACCTGGAAACAACCCAAATGCCTTACAATAGGTGAATGGATAAAATACACCATGGTACATCCATACAATTAGATTGAATGAACTACTAATGCATGTGACAACTTGGATGGATCACAAGGTACTGCATGATTTCACTTATATATCACTCTCAAAATGACAAAATTACACTGATGGAGAATAGGTCTGTGGTCGCTGGGACTTGGGGCCAAGGTAGTGGTGTGATGGAACAGTGCCATATCCTGATTGCAGTAATGGTTACACTAATCTATACTTTTGATACAATTCATAGAGCTTTATGCCAAGAGGGAAAAATCAAAGTTTATAGGGTGATAATTTGAAAAAAATAAAAAAATTAAAAATCATGCACACACACAGTATTCCACGACATACCTATTAAAATGGCTGAAGTTTATAGAATTTATTTTACTTTATTTTTTTAATGGAGGTACTGGGGATTGAACCCAGGACCTCACGCATGCTAAGCACGCACTCTCCCACTGAGCTATACTCTCCCCCCTACAGTGGCTAAAGTTTAAAACACTGATTTTATCAAGTGCTGGCAAAGATGTGGAGGAACTAGAATTTGAATACACTGCTGATGGAAATGTAAAATGGTACAACAACATTGGAAAAATATTTGGCAATATGTCTTAGTCCGTTCAGGCTGCCATAACAAAACACCACAGACTAGGTGGCTTATAGACAACAGAGATGTATTTCTGGAGGCTGGAAAGTCCAAGATCAAGGAGCCAGCATGGTCACGTTCTGGTGAGGGCTTTCTTCTTGGTTTGTACCAGGTGATGTCTTACTGTGTTTTCACATGGTTAGAAGCGCTGAGCTGTCTCTCTGGAGCTTCTTTCACAAAGGCATTAATGTTATTCACGAGGGCTCCATTGTCATGGCCTACTCACCTCCCAAAAGCCCTACCTCCTAATACCATCACATTGGGAATCAGAGTTTTAACATATAAATTTGGGGGGAACACAGACATTTAGACCATAGCAGGCAGTTTCTTAAAATATTACATATACACCTACCATATGATCCAGGCATTCTAGTCCTAGGAATTTACCAAAGAGAAAGGAAATCATGTGTACAAACAAATACTTGTATATGAATGTTCAGAGCAGCTTTATTTTCAATAGCCAAATAATACACATAATAATAAAACAGTGGTAAAGTCCATCAACATGTGAATGGATAAACACACTGTGGTATTTCCACATAATGGAATACTCAGAGCAATAAAAAGTAATGAACCATTGATATGCATTACAACATCAATGAATCGCAACATGCTGAGTGCAAGAAGCCAGACTAAAATGCGTATATACACTATAATTAAATTTATGTAAAATTCCAGAGAATGCAACTGAATATACACACACACACATATATATATATATATATATATATGACAGAGAGCAGGTCAGTGGTTGCCTGGGGACCAGAGGGAGTAAGGAGAGGATGGAGGCAGGGATCACAAAGGAGCAGGGGCAGGAAATTCATCATATCAAAATATACCTTGGAGGAGTGTATGTGAAAGGAAAGGGCAATGAAGTAAGGCTGCACAGGGTGCTTCCAAGTTACTCACAAGATTCTAAAACTCACTGAGGGGCAGCGACCATGCATTCTGCCTGATCAACATACAAATTACTACACACACACACACACACACACACACACACATATACTTCCTTCTTGTATGTGTGAAACATTTAAGAAAATGCACGTAAGCATCATGAAAGATAAATACATGCATATATATTATAGAGTTAATGGTAACTATAGGGTTATTTTATAGACCAGGGATTCATACAGTTTTAGAAATGGATAGAGTACTATGATCATCAACTGTGAGGCCCTCAGTTTACATCGAGAATAGTGAAGCGACCTGCCTCAGGTCAAACAACTAAGACTTAAACCTTGGTTGTTACTTTACTCCCACAGGACAGTTCTTTGAATTACTCCACCTTCCTTTTCTCATCTCTTGAGCTAGTTCTCTTTCTGTGACTTCAGTTAAACACTCTGCCCCCTCACAAGTAAAAGACATTCCTACATACATATATAAACGTATAGATACACAAATACAACATTTGCCCATACATCCATACATACATGCATGGTGTGCTGTTTAAAAACCAGCTCTGTGGGAGGGGGACAAATTTGCAGCATGCACTTACCAATTTCTCTGTTCCCATTTCTCCCACCATGGCTGATTTCAAGCTCCCAACATGGTGTCACTGAATATGGAGTTTTGGAAGAGATGTGCAGTAGAACGCCATTTATAGTTTTTTCACCATACAGATACAGTAGATGAAAATAAGCTCAAAAAAACAGATTAATAGTAAAATGTAGTAAAATAATTAGGAAAGAATGTGTTTTGAGTGTTTACTAACTTTGGCTTTAATATAATGTATTAATGAATTCATTTACTTATTTTGTTTATATAATCTGATATTTACTAATGGTATGCTTCCCAACTGGCTCACAAAATTTCCTAAAACTTTAATAACTGATTACCACCAGTTGATTTGAGACAGCTTTAGCATACCATTGCTGCATAAACAGCTGCAAACTTTGGTGTGTGCTTCAAAAGTTCCTTGGAGTATTTCTTCCCTACTATAAAGCAAACAGAGTAAGCCTGCATTGCCCTTATTTGCTACATTTAAGAATTTGGCAAAGTAGTGGGTTAAGTTTATGAACCATTCTTTGATCATCCTTATCAAATAAAAAGTGGAATTGAGTAAGCACTATATAGAGAGAGTCCATAATGTAAAATAAAGTAATTTGTACCTACTATACATAGATGGATTCATGCTGGAATCACATTTCTCCAGATGTGCCTTCCTGTTTATCTAAAAATCTAGGCCCCATCCCTCCCTCCCTCCCTCCCTTTCCTCCTTTCCTTCCTTTCCTCCCTTCCGTCCTTTCCTCCCTCCCTCCCTCTTTCATTTGTCATTGTTTTCTTGAGAACAGAAACAATAGAATATATATAGAGATAGAAATAAAGGTAGTGAGAGAGAGAGAGGGAGGAGAGAGAGAGAGAGAGATTTTACAGAATTGGCCCCCACCATATGACGATGTAATAAATATTTTTTGATATCATGTAATTATTGTTTTGGCATCTTGAGGTCATGGGGCCATGCTAGTGACCCAAGGTTGTTTTCACCCCCACCATCCCAGTGTTTCTGCAAGTATGTGGAAATCTTATTACAAACACTCCATCCACTAGCCTCAACACATATGTTTTGCTTCTTTCCCAATAGGGGGCATCTCCACCTAGCTAGTTCCTGCCAACATAGCAAAAGACTTTACCCAAGTTCCTCTCTCTTCTCCCTGCAGGTGACCCCATGTGCCCCTGTGTGGTGTGTCATGCCTCCCATCCTCTGAGGAATTGTGAGTAATAAACTTTTCTTTCAAAGGCAGTAAGCTCCTTTTCTGACATCTTACCATACCTGAGTACAACAAATGCTGGGTACATCTTAAAATAAATCCTGGGTACAATGGCAAGTCCAAAACCTGTAGGATAGACTGACAGTCTATTTGTCTTAGGTCAACACAATCTTGATACTAGTCTGGATAAACCTGCGCTAGTTTAGCATCTCTCAGGCCTAGCATGCTAGCCCTGGCAGCCTTCCTTTGTTCCCCTGCAGGAAAATAAAAACACAACAAACCAACCAACCAACCAACCAACCAATCAACCAACCAACCAACCCACCCCACATCAGGCTTCTTCCATTGGGTCTTAATTTCACGCCGTTGTCATTTTGCCTGCTTACACAAAATGGCTAACCCACAGAGAGGGGACACCAGGGTTTGGAAGAGGACCACAGTTTTGTGAGTGAATATTGGGAGAGTGCCCTTAGAAGGCTGCCAATCTCCTCAACCAAGGCAGGGGGGTGGAAGGAGGGTCCTCTCTTCACAACCACTCAAGCAAGCAAGAGGGTCTTCAAGACCCCTCGCTAGAGCGTCCTGTGCCCCTGCTCCACCAGAGCCACGAGGCGCTGTGACGTGATGGCAGGAGCACGGGGCAGAGCACATATGCCCCGCCCCCATCTCGAGCCCCCTCTAGGGCCCCATTGAGACGTCACCGCGGTAGCCATTGTCTGGTCCGCGTCGCGTTGCCCCAGGAGACGCCACAGGCCTCTCCAAGACTCTCAGAGCGAAGCCACAGAGTCCTTGGCCCTGACCCACGACCCTCCCCGAGAGAGGCTCCTACCTCCAGCCCAAGCCCCCTCGCCCACCTTCCAACCTCAGAGGACCAACTTTCCCTCAGATTCTCTGAGAAAGGAGAGCAAGGACTGACGGCCTCATGAGTGAGGCCGGAGAGGCCACCTGCACGGAGGTGGCAGCTTCCATCTCCCCTCAAGCCGCGCAGAAACACCTGGCGTCCTTGGGAGGCGGAGATCCTCCCCGGGCCCTAGTCGCAGGCAACCTCAGCAGCGATGGGATCCCCAAGACCCCCGCGGCAGGCGCCAAGGGAAAGGTGCCCAAGCAGGTCATCGCTAAGAGAGTGCGAGGCTCCGTCAAGTGGTTTAACGTGAAGAATGGGTACGGTTTCATCAGCAGGCACGACACCCAGGAAGATGTGTTCGTTCACCAGACGGCCATCACCCGAAACAACCCTCACAAGTACCAACGCAGCGTGGGCGACGGCGAGACGGTCGAGTTCGACGTGGTGCAGGGCGAGCGGGGCACCGAGGCCGCTAACGTGACCGGGCCAGCCGGCGCACCAGTGGAGGGCAGCCGCTATGCTGCCAACCGCCCCCGCTTCCGCCGGGGCTTCTGTATCCACCGCCGCGAGCAGCCACCACGCGGTCCCAAGGGTGCTGAGGACGACGTTGACGAAGGCGAGGGCAGCGGCGAAGGCTCCACCGCAGCCCAGGGCCTGAGGCGCCGCCCGCCTGGCCACTCCCAAGACCCACGGCTGCGGCGCTTCCCGCCCTTCCGCAGGGCCCCGGCGGTGATCCGCCGCCCATCGATCCAGGCTACTACCAACGGTCCACGGGCCGCCCAGCTGCCGGGGGCCGCCCAGACCGCAGGGCCCGAGCCACGGCGGGGGCCGCGCCTCAGCTACCTGCAGAGTCGCCCTAGGGGCCGAGGCACCACGCTTGCTCCAAGACCCTCACCAAGCATCCCTGTGGAGCTGGAGGAGGAAAACAAGGAGAGCGGACGCGTCGCTGGAGATCCGAAGCAGGGGCCCCCTCCACGCTACGGATCCCGCCGCCCCAGTAACCCGCGCCACCTCCCGCAGCAGGCTCCTGGAACCCAGGACCAGGACCCCGAGGGAGGAGAGGGCAAGATACGGAAGAGCCCTACTGAAACACCTGCTGCCGTTGCTGTGGCCAAGAAGAGCAGTGCCACTGCGGAGGAGGATCCTCTGCTCATGGATGCCCCCTCTGCCGCCCAGGCCGACTAACAGCTCGGCTCCCTCCCCAGGGGCTCCCTGGCTTGGGCTGCAGGTGATGTCCCCTTGAAGAGAAGATGCCCTTTGGTGCATCACAGTCCAAACATCCACACTGTTAGAGTTGTGCCCTGAGAAAAATACATGCCCCTTCCCCAAGGCTTGAGGATAAATCACAAGATCTATACGTTTCTAAACTCCCTCATACAATCTGCCTTGGTAGTTTTGGTACACACACACACACACACACACACACACGCCGGTACCTCTGACTATTCTTTTTAAAGATCTGACTAGGACCACAGCTATTATACTGCATCCCCAGGTGAATTAGTTGGAGTGCTTTTAAAAACTAGTTTTTATTTTTAATACAAAAACTAAGATTATCTGATGTTGAAGATTATCTGACATTGGTTGCTGTGTGATATTACTCACCTGAAGTGGTCATTTTCTCAATAAAACATTTCATGTTACTTTTATCTGTTATCACTGTTGTCTGATTTTTTTTAAAGCCTGTCAGCACATAATTGTATTGACACAGTCCTTTCAATCCTTCTTAGAACCAGTTTTAGCAAAGATCATGCCTATTGTTCTCTTTCCAAGTCACGAATTTAAAACTAATTCTGGACTTACAGGTTGAACTTCTCAGGGTATTCTAAAGGATAAGAATACTTGGAAAAGAAAGACATATCCCCAACACTTTCTCTTTCATCCTCTTCCCCTGCCCTGCCATTTGAGCAATAAATCTGGAGGGTGGGCCCAACTACCCACACTTCCTGCTTAGGTAGTAAGTACTCTATGAGGCAAAACACAAAAAGCTGAGCAAAACACCATGACAAGTGAAAAATGTGGCTCTCTGGAAACAGAATTTGCCTCCTCTGTATTTTTTTTCTTTTAATGGATTCAATATAATACGATTTAAGTGGTTAAAAGAAAATGGGCATGAAGGGCTGGGGGGTGGGGGAAGTGGGGAGATACTCGTCAAGGGGTACAAACTTTCAGTTGTCAGATGAATGAGTTCCAGGGACCTAATGTACAGCATGGTGACTATAGTTAACAGTACTGTATTGTGTACTTGATAGTTGCTATGAAAGTAGAGCATTAATGTTCTCACCATGACAACAACAAACAAAATGATAATTATGTGAGGTGAAGGGTGTGTTAATTAACCTTATTGGGGGAAACATTTCACAATGTATACCTGTATAAACTTATCACATTGTATATTTTAAACTTACACAATGTTATGTGTCAGTTATACCTCAATAAAGCTGGGGGAAAATCTGAAAGAAAACAAAAAAGTGAGCATGGAAGCAGGTACAGTTTTCGTTGTGCGTATCTCTGGAGCTGAATAGAAACAGCTAGTCCACAGTTTTCATCTGTGCTTCCTGGTTGAGTTCATCCAGGGGGCCTGTGGAGGATTCCTGGAGGGCTGAGCAAGTGTAGTTTAGCCCACCTCAGCCCCATTTTTGCAACAAACAGAGAAGCTCTTACTGGGAATGTCATCCCTATCCTGGTTTTCATTTGAACATACAGTGAGGTTGGTGGATGGGAGGCATGAGTTGGGTGTGGGGGGCTGGGGGAAGTGAGCGATCAATAAATTTGAAACCAACAAGGGTCTTTAAAACCTCATTTTACAGATTAATGTAATTGGATTATAAATAGCAAGATCAAAATACTTTTCTCATTTAAATGTTGAGGCATTTTATACCGCATTATAGGCTAGCATAAGGTATTTGGAGAGTGAGTATTTAATCATTCACCATGGCTAAATGTCCTCAGCCAATTGGAGCAGAAACAGTACAGATTCCTCATTCAGCAAAATATTTGGGTGCTCACTTGTGCCAGACACTCTGCAAGGCACTAGGAGCTGCATCATGGTGAAGAAGATGGTCCCTTCTCTCAAGAAGCCCACAGCCTAGTGGAGAGTGAGACAAAACTAGCAGTGACTACACAATGGAGTGAGTGCTCTGGTGGAATTAGCACAGGATGTGAGAGAAAACACGGGTGACCCAGATGGTGGCAGGGTTATTTCCAGGCTAAAGGAACCACTACTTGGACGCTTAAATTTAAAATTATATTCAGCAATCACCACAAACAGAGCTCAGATTTTTTTTTTAATTTAATTTTTTTCTTAATTCAAGTATGGTCAATTTACAATGTTGTGTTAATTTCTGGTGTACAGCATAGTGACATATATACATTATATATACATATATACACACACACATACATATACATATATGTATATATACACACACACATATGTATGTGTATTCCTTTTCATATTCTTTCTCATTATAGACCATTACAAGGTATTGAATATACTTCCCTGTGCTATACAGTAGGACCTTGTTTGATAAAGTCATGTCAGCATACATCTAGAAGTTTTTCCTCCAGACTCCTAGCCCAGTGCATGTCCCACTACACCAGCTGACTTCTTCAGAGACTAGCAGGGTGCACCACAAATCGTTAAACATAAGAATTTATACTGACACACAGCGCCAAGAGAGAATGGGGGAAGACCTGAAGCGAGACTAAACCTACTATGATTAGGAAATGACTCAGAAGCATCCTGGATGCCTTTTCGTGCCGAACAACAGGCATGGACATGATGTGGGGAAATTTTTTCTGTATATGCATGTTGGGTTCATAGGCCGCTCCCTGTTGTGTGAGGTATATGCATCGGGAAACAGTGAATTGGTCAGCCTTGCCGTGGAGGCTTCACTTTGGGGGGATGGAGGACATGAAGGGCCAGGCTAAGGAATCTAGGATTTTCCCTGCTCACAAAGGTATCTGACAGGATCCATTAGGTGGAGTTGACCTGGTGATTGCTGGCTGGGTGTGGAATTGAAGGGTACAGAGGCACATATCTGGAGGTGAACATATTTAACTGAGAGCAGGAATATTCTGCTGTTTCCCAGCTGCTCCAGGATTTAGGTGTACTTACTTAAGGGCAACTTCAATAGCCCAATAGGAGCCAAAGAGTATCGCCCAAGACACGACAGAAGGATGCCTGGGCTGTCTCCAGGAAACTTTGATTTAAAACAAAACCAAAAAAGAAATGTATCCTTTGTGATAATCCTCTTCCCTCTCTCACTCCCACTTCACATACCAGATATTACTTGGTTTCCCTGACTGAAAATGTGAATGCAGCAGTCATCTTTGTTTGGGTCATTGAAAGGTGACGTGCTCCAGCCTAAAGCCTTTAGTAAGAGCAGGCCTCCCTTGGATACCCTTGATTGGGAGGCTATATCCCAGAGAGCATGGGTAGGAAGGCTGTTTGCACATTAGAGCGACGTCTCAGAACCCCCAGTGTCCTATTATAATTGAATGTGAAGTCAAGAGGGTGGGATTCTTCACCCTTCTAAGAAAAAGGTGAGTCGTGAATCTGAAGCAGAAACCCCAACCGCAGTCCATTGCCTTCCTGTGACTTGCAGCATCAACAAAATGGCACTTTGTAGCTGATCTGAATCACTTCATGGATCCCCTTGATGCGGGAAGGCACGCAGTCGCAGGTGTCAATTTGGATTCCCTTTTTTTTTTCTGTTCTGTATTTGGCGCTATGTGCTCCCATGCTATTATTGACTGGTTGCATAAGTTCTTTATTTTTTATTGAACCATAGTAGTTGCAACATTATGTTAGTTTTGGTTGTACAGCATTGTGATCCAGTGTTTTTGCAGATTATACTCCGTTATAGATTATTACAAAATAATGGCTATAATTTCCTTTGCAGTACAGTATATCTTGTTGCTTATCAATTTTATACATATTGGCTTGTATCTGTTAATCCTTACCCACAATTTGTCCCTTCCCCCTTTCCTCTCCTCTTTGGTAACCGCAAGTTTGTTTTCTGTATCTGTGGTCTGTTTCTGTTTTGCATATGCATTCATTTCTATTATCTTTTAGATTGCACATGTAAGTGATATCTTGCAGTGTCTGTCTTTTTCTGTCTGACATTTCACTAAGCATGATAATCTTTAGGTCCTTCCATGTTGCTGCAAATGGCAGTATTTCGTGCTTTTTAATGGCTGAGTTACATTCCATTACATAGATACAGACGTATAGATATATAGGTATGGTACATACTACATCTTCTTAATCCAATCATCTGTTGATGGGCACTTGGGTTGCTTTCATGTTTTGGCCATTGTAAATAGAGCTGCTATGAACATTGGGGTGCATGTATTTTTTTCAAATTAGTGTTTTCATTATTTTTCTGCATATATACCCAGGAGTGGAATTGCTGGATCATATGGTAGTTTTAGTTTTAGTTTTTTTTTTTTTTTAGGAGCCACCATACGAGTTTCCCTAGTGGTTGCACCAATTTACATTTCCATCAACAGTGTACAAGGATTCCTTTTTCTCCACATCTTCTTCAACATTGGTTCTCTGTGGACTTCCTGATGATATGCAGTCTGGCAGTTGTGAGGTGATATCTCATTGCTGTTTTGATTTGCATTTCTCTACTAATTAAAAATATTGAGCATCTTTTCATCTGCCTGTTAGTCATTGATGTGTCTTCTTTCAATAAAAATGTCTATTCAAGTCTTCTGCCCGATTTTAAATTGATTTATTTTTTGATATTGAGTTGTATGAGCTCTTTGTATATTTTGGATATTAACCCCTTGTTGATTGCATCATTTGAAAGTATTTTCACCCATTCCATAGATTGTGTTTTTGTTTTGATGATGGTTTTCTTTGCTGTGCAAAAGGTTTTATTCTTTTTTAACATTTCTTATTGAGCTATAGTCATTTTACAATGTTGTGTCAATTTTCAGTGTAGAGCACAACTTTTTAGTTATACATGAACATACATATATTCATAGTCGCATTTTTTTTCACTGTGAGCTACCACAAGATCTTGTATATATTTCCCTGTGCTATACAGTATAATCTTGTTTATCTATTCTACATATGCCTGTCAATATCTACAAATTTCAAAATCCCAGTCTGTCCCTTCCCACCCCATCCCCCTTGGCAACCACAAGTTTGTATTCTATGTCTATGTGTCTATTTCTGTTTTGTATTTATGCTTTGTTTGTGTGTGTGTGTGTGTGTGTGTGTGTGTGTGTGTTTTAGATTCCACATATGGGCGATATCATATGGTATTTTTCTTTCTCTCTCTGGCTTACTTCACTTAGAATGACATTGTCCAGGGACATCCATGTTGTTGCAAATGGCGTTATGTTGTCACTTTTTATGTCTGAGTAGTATTCCATTGTATAAATATACCACCACTTCTTTATCCAGTCATCTGTTGATGGACATTTAGGCTGTTTCCATGTTTTGGCTATTGTAAATAGTGTTGCTATGAACATTGGGGTGCAGGTGTCTTTTTGAAGTAGGGTTCCTTCTGGATATATGCCCAGGAGCGGCATTACTGGGTCACATGGTAAGTCTATTCCTAGTCTTTTGAGGAATCTCCATACTGTTTTCCACAGTGGCTGCACCAAACTGCATTCCCACCAGCAGTGTAGGAGGGTTCCCTTTTCTCCACAGCCTCTTCAGCATTTGTCATTTGTGGACTTTTGAGTGATGGCCATTCTGACTGGTGTGAGGTGATACCTCATTGTAGTTTTGATTTGCATTTCTCTGATAATTAGTGATATTGAGCAGTTTTTCATGTGCCTTTTGATCATTTGTATGTCTTCCTTGGAGAATTGCTTGCTTAGGTCTTCTGCCCATTTTCGGATTGGGTTGTTTGCTTTTTTCTTATTGAGTCATATGAGCTGCTTATATATTCTGGAGATCAAGCCTTTGTCAGTTTCATCTTTTGCAAAAATTTTCTCCCATTCTGTAGGCTGTCGTTTTGTTTTGCTTATGGTTTCCTTTGCTGTGCAGAAGCTTGTAAGTTTAATTAGGTCCTATTTGTTTATTCTTGCCTTTATTTCTATTGTGGTGGTAGACTGCCCTAGGAGAACATTTCTGAGATGTATGTGAGATAATGATTTGCCTATATTTTCTTCTCGGAGTTTTATTGTATCTTGTCTTATGTTTAAGTCTTTGATCCATTTTGAGTTTGCTTTTGTGTATGGTGTATGGGAGTGTTCTAGCTTCATTGATCTACATGCTGCTGTCCAGTTTTCCCAACACCATTTGCTGAAGAGACTGTCTTTATTCCATTGTGTATTCTTGCCTCCTTGGTCAAAGATTAGTTGACCAAAAGTTTGTAGGTTCATTTCTGGGCTCTCATTTCTGTTTCATTGGTCCATATATCTGTTTTTGTACCAATACCATGCTGTCTTGATGACTGTAGCTCTATAGTATACTCTGAAGTCTGGGAGAGTTATTCCTCCAGCCCCTTTCTTTTTCTTCAGTAATGCTTTGGCAATTCTAGGTCTTTTGTGGTTCCATATAAATTTTATTATGATTTGTTCTAGTTCTACAAACTATGTCCTGGGTAATTTGATAAGGATTTCATTAAATCTGTAGATTGCCTTGGGCAGTATGACCATTTCAATAATATTGATTCTTCCAATCCAGGAGTATGGGCTATGTTTCCATTTTGTCAGGTTTGTTTTTATTATGTTACTTATGACAATACAATCACATCAAGTTAATATTTGTTGACAAGTTTGTAACAGATGTAATACAACCTTTTTGACTTTTAGTAAGCCTAGGTATAATAAGAGTATTATATTTAATATTGATGACTCCAAAGACATCTCATGCCTGTTTATGGCTTGCTAAACATATATTTTACATCTGCTTTAATCATTAAGAGGGGAAAAAAAGTACTACAAAGTTGCATTTTGATCATTATCCTCATTGTAAAATGTCTACTAATATTCAAATGTTTGTCCAGGTGCTATGACAAAGCAGTCAAAGAAAGAAGCAGTGCTTTCATAATACAAAATATTGATACTAAGTTTAAGACTAGAAACTATTTCTAAATCAGTGCCCATTCTGCAAATTAAGGCAGTACTAAACCCCATTTCAGGAGAAAATAGCCGGAGCGATTGTTGCCCTACTCCCTCAAAGATTTGGGGAAAATTGAAACAAAAATGGGAACTAAAACTGTATTCCTCTGCCAAGTTTATGATTAACCTCTCTATCCAAAAACTTCATTCCCCTTCTTCTACTGCATCTGTTCCTTCTCAAGACTGAAGAATGTTAAAAAAAAAAAAAAAAAAAAAAGGGAGATTAAATCCAAGTCTCTGGGGCCTTTCCTGGGACAAAACCCAGTCCCATGTCCTCTCTCTGCCTTTTGTTTCCAAAAAAAAAAAAAAAAAAAAAAAAGTAGCCTCCTATCTAATTCCAAAAAATAAATTTAATCAGATAAATGAGAAAATGCAGAAGCAAAGGCAAGCAGTCAAAAAAGACAAAGTAATAGTAGTTTAGCCATTAAACAGAGTCAAGGACCTTTAGTTCCTCCTCAAGGGCTATAGATAATATTCCGAGCCATATCCTTTGAGCTGTTTGCAAATACTAAAATCTCCACCAAGTGGAAGAAATTAATCACATGGAGATCAGACTGTAGCCATGACATAAGCTGCTCCATCTCACACAGTTCCAAGAACTGGCCTCAAGGAAAGGAACACAAACTGACCCTGGAATTAAAGATTAACTGTACTTAAAACAATCTAGATGACACTGAGAAGAACACCACATAGCCAATTTCAAGATGATTGTTTGAGTTAGACCTTCTGCATGTAGGTCCCTCCCTCTGCCTATACACTCCTGAACCTCCCCTTTAGAAGCTCTTTTCCCCCTGATTGGCAGTTGGGAATTGGCTTTTGGATATGAGTCTTCCTTCTCCCCAGGCCGCTGGCTTCCTAAATAAAGCAAGATTTCCTTTATTACCAACACCTGTCTTTTGAGTATTGGCTTTTGAGTGGTGAGCAGCCAAGCCTGAGTACGGTACCAGAACCACAATGAGATGGGCAGGAGAGGCAGAGATGCTGTATGGTCAAGACCCACACCCCTGGGTAGGTTACCCACAAGTGGGAGAATAATCACAATTGCAGAGGTTCTCCTCAAGGAGTGTGGGGTCCAAACCCCACACTGAGCTCCCGAGCTTGGAAGTCTTGCACTGGGAAGATGTGTCTCCAGAACATCTGGCATTGAAGGCTAGGGGGACTTGCATAAAGAAGTGCCAGAGGACTGTGAGAAACAGACTCTGCTCTTAAGGGGCACATGCAAAATCTCACATGCTCTGAGTCCCAGTACAGATGCAGCATTTTGAAAGGAGCCTGGGTAAAACCTATTTACTGATCTTGGAGAGCCTCCCAGAGGGGCTGGGAGCAACTGGGACTCCCGCTCAGGACACAGACACTGGCGGCAGCCATTTTGGGGGTCTCATTCAACCACAAAGACACTGGTGCTGGCAAGCATCATTTTGCCTCATCATAATAAGCCTCTCTGTAGCTTATTAGCCCTGGGGGCTTATATGCCCACCAGCAGGCTGACAACAGTGCTGAGACACCCAGGGCCAAACAGGCTAGAGCAAACAATCCTAAAATCCATATGGAGCCACAAAAGATGCCTAAAAGCCAAAGTGGTCTTGAGAAAAAAGAACAAAGCTGGAGGTATAACCCTCCCAGGCTTAAGACCATACTACAAAGCTACAGTAATCAAACTGCATGGCATTGCAACAAGAGCAGAAACATAGAACCAACAGAACAGAAAAGAGAGCCCAAAAGTAAACGCACGCACCTGTGGTCAACCAATCATGACAAAGGAAGAAAGAGTACACGGTGGAGAAAAGACCATCTTTTCAACAAGTGGTGCTGGGAAAACTGGACAGCCATATGTAAAACAATGAGATTAGATCATTCCCTCACACCACATACAAAAATAAAGAGCAGAAACTATAAAATTCCTAGAAGAGAGCATAGGCGGCTCACTCTTTGACATAAATCTTAGCAATATTTTCTTGGATCAGTCTACTAAAGCAAAAGAAATAAAGGCAAAAATAAATGAATTGGACCTAATTAAACTTAAAACCTTTTGCACAGCAGAAGGGGGCTAAAATGGTGGAGTAGAAGGACGCTCATAGCTCACCCTCTCCCACAAATACACCAAAACTCACATCCGTGCACCCATCCAGCCAACCAGACCACCTGCTGAACTCCGACAGAACATCGACCTCTTCAAAAGACAAAGACGCCACGAATCTGGTGGGAGAAAAGGAAAAAAGAAAGAAGAAAAAGCAAAACAGTGTGGGACCGGTCCCGCAGGGAGGGAGCAGCAAAGGAGGAGTAGCACTCATTCACTGGGTCCTTCCCTCTCCAACAGAGAGGTCGGCGGGAGGGAGGGGGAACCTCCGAGGCTTGGATCTGTACGGATCTACACCCCTTGACTGACAGAACTAAGTTAAATGGGCACAGAGGGTCTCCACAACCCCTAGCCCTAGAGGCAAAGCGGCTGGTGGGGGAAGGGACAGGCTGCCCAAGCAGGGTGGAGGACTGGGGCAGGCTGCACAGAGGCAACCCTGGGGGGCTGCAGGGGGCTGCACGCCATGGATGAGTGGGTACACAGGGCAAAACAACCTGGGCCCTCCATAAAATACGGAAAAAAAAAAAAAAACCCACAGCTGATGTTCCCTGGGGGGAAGGGTGCCATACACCCATCTGCGAAAACCCGCTGAAAGTTTTCGGGGGAAGAGAGGTGGGGCTCAGCCACAGCCTCCATATCCTCCTGCGCTTAGCACCCAGGCGGGGGTGGGGTGGAAACCTGAATCCTAAGGGCTTAGGAGCCTCAAAGGCCAGACGGAGACTTGTTTACAGCCCAAGGCAGATAGGATCCTTCTTCCCTGGTACCTCTGAGAATTCACACTGCCAAGACAAACAAGGGGCTGCGTTTTGGCAAGGAACAGGGGCGGGGCTGTTCCTCCGTCTTCCCTGAGCCTGCCTATGGAGCGTGGGCCCAAGGCAGAGCAGGCAGCTGCACAGAGCAGGGGAGCGACTGGCGCCAGGAGAGGGCAGGTGGCCACCCGCCTTCCCAGCAGGGGCACAGCACCTGACTAGGGTGCTGGGAGGGGGTGCAACCTGCCCACCTATCTTGCCCTAGTGCAGCATCTGACCTGCAGTATTGGGAGGGGGACTGGCCCGCCGCCTACTGTGATGTTGGGAGGGGGTCAGATCCGCCCACCTTCCTCGCCGGAGCGCAGCATCTGACAGCGGCATATGGAGGGGGAGTGATCTGCCCACCCACCGTGTAAAAGCACATCACCTGACCGCAGTGTTGGGAGGGGCCGCGATCTGCTTGCCGACAGGCACTGTGAGCATCACAGACCATGGGCACCAATGGAGGGCCTCTGGAAGCAGCAAGCTGAGTTCGAGAAACAGGGCAAAGACAGAAAGACCTCTCGGTAAAATCATTAAGAGCGCACAGTCGCCTTAAGAACACATCCCCCTTTTTTTTAAAAAAAAAAGGAAAGAAAAATGAATTGAAGTGGATTTTTAAATATAATAATAATAATATTTTAAAAGAAAAATTTTACAGGGATTAAAACTGGAGACACGCACAATGTTTAAAAAGTAAAAATTAAAGTGGAATAGAAAATGGAATAGATAAAAAAAAGAGTTTAAAAAAGGGGGATGTGTTCTTAAGGCGACTGTGCGCTCTTAATGATTTTACCGAGAGGTCTTTCTGTCTTTGCCCTGTTTCTCGAACTCAGCTTGCTGCTTCCAGAGGCCCTCCATTGGTGCCCATGGTCTGTGATGCTCACAGTGCCTGTCGGCAAGCAGATCGCGGCCCCTCCCAACACTGCGGTCAGGTGATGTGCTTTTACACGGTGGGTGGGCAGATCACTCCCCCTCCATATGCCGCTGTCAGATGCTGCGCTCCGGCGAGGAAGGTGGGCGGATCTGACCCCCTCCCAACATCACAGTAGGCGGCGGGCCAGTCCCCCTCCCAATACTGCAGGTCAGATGCTGCACTAGGGCAAGATAGGTGGGCAGGTTGCACCCCCTCCCAGCACCCTGTCAGGTGCTGTGCCCCTGCTGGGAAGGCGGGTGGCCACCTGCCCTCTCCTGGCGCCAGTCGCTCCCCTGCTCTGTGCAGCTGCCTGCTCTGCCTTGGGCCCACGCTCCATAGGCAGGCTCAGGGAAGACGGAGGAACAGCCCCGCCCCTGTTCCTTGCCAAAACGCAGCCCCTTGTTTGTCTTGGCAGTGTGAATTCTCAGAGGTACCAGGGAAGAAGGATCCTATCTGCCTTGGGCTGTAAACAAGTCTCCGTCTGGCCTTTGAGGCTCCTAAGCCCTTAGGATTCAGGTTTCCACCCCACCCCCGCCTGGGTGCTAAGCGCAGGAGGATATGGAGGCTGTGGCTGAGCCCCACCTCTCTTCCCCCGAAAACTTTCAGCGGGTTTTCGGAGATGGGTGTATGGCACCCTTCCCCCCAGGGAACATCAGCTGTGGGTTTTTTTTTTTTTTCCGTATTTTATGGAGGGCCCAGGTTGTTTTGCCCTGTGTACCCACTCATCCATGGCGTGCAGCCCCCTGCAGCCCCCCAGGGTTGCCTCTGTGCAGCCTGCCCCAGTCCTCCACCCTGCTTGGGCAGCCTGTCCCTTCCCCCACCAGCCGCTTTGCCTCTAGGGCTAGGGGTTGTGGAGACCCTCTGTGCCCATTTAACTTAGTTCTGTCAGTCAAGGGGTGTAGATCCGTACAGATCCAAGCCTCGGAGGTTCCCCCTCCCTCCCGCCGACCTCTCTGTTGGAGAGGGAAGGACCCAGTGAATGAGTGCTACTCCTCCTTTGCTGCTCCCTCCCTGCGGGACCGGTCCCACACTGTTTTGCTTTTTCTTCTTTCTTTTTTCCTTTTCTCCCACCAGATTCGTGGCGTCTTTGTCTTTTGAAGAGGTCGATGTTCTGTCGGAGTTCAGCAGGTGGTCTGGTTGGCTGGATGGGTGCACGGATGTGAGTTTTGGTGTATTTGTGGGAGAGGGTGAGCTATGAGCGTCCTTCTACTCCACCATTTTAGCCCCCTTCTGCTGTGCAAAAGGTTTTAAGTTTAATTAGGTCCAATTCATTTATTTTTGCCTTTATTTCTTTTGCTTTAGTAGACTGATCCAAGAAAATATTGCTGAGATTTATGTCAAAGAGTGAGCCGCCTATGCTCTCTTCTAGGAATTTTATAGTTTCTGCTCTTTATTTTTGTATGTGGTGTGAGGGAATGATCTAATCTCATTGTTTTACATATGGCTGTCCAGTTTTCCCAGCACCACTTGTTGAAAAGATGGTCTTTTCTCCACCGTGTACTCTTTCTTCCTTTGTCGTGATTGGTTGACCACAGGTGCGTGCGTTTACTTTTGGGCTCTCTTTTCTGTTCTGTTGGTTCTATGTTTCTGCTCTTGTTGCAATGCCATGCAGTTTGATTACTGTAGCTTTGTAGTATGGTCTTAAGCCTGGGAGGGTTATACCTCCAGCTTTGTTCTTTTTTCTCAAGACCACTTTGGCTTTTAGGCATCTTTTGTGGCTCCATATGGATTTTAGGATTGTTTGCTCTAGCCTGTTTGGCCCTGGGTGTCTCAGCACTGTTGTCAGCCTGCTGGTGGGCATATAAGCCCCCAGGGCTAATAAGCTACAGAGAGGCTTATTATGATGAGGCAAAATGATGCTTGCCAGCACCAGTGTCTTTGTGGTTGAATGAGACCCCCAAAATGGCTGCCGCCAGTGTCTGTGTCCTGAGCGGGAGTCCCAGTTGCTCCCAGCCCCTCTGGGAGGCTCTCCAAGATCAGTAAATAGGTTTTACCCAGGCTCCTTTCAAAATGCTGCATCTGTACTGGGACTCAGAGCATGTGAGATTTTGCATGTGCCCCTTAAGAGCAGAGTCTGTTTCTCACAGTCCTCTGGCACTTCTTTATGCAAGTCCCCCTAGCCTTCAATGCCAGATGTTCTGGAGACACATCTTCCCAGTGCAAGACTTCCAAGCTCGGGAGCTCAGTGTGGGGTTTGGACCCCACACTCCTTGAGGAGAACCTCTGCAATTGTGATTATTCTCCCACTTGTGGGTAACCTACCCAGGGGTGTGGGTCTTGACCATACAGCATCTCTGCCTCTCCTGCCCATCTCATTGTGGTTCTGGTACCGTACTCAGGCTTGGCTGCTCACCACTCAAAAGCCAATACTCAAAAGACAGGTGTTGGTAATAAAGGAAATCTTGCTTTATTTAGGAAGCCAGCGGCCTGGGGAGAAGGAAGACTCATATCCAAAAGCCAATTCCCAACTGCCAATCAGGGGGAAAAGAGCTTCTAAAGGGGAGGTTCAGGAGTGTATAGGCAGAGGGAGGGACCTACATGCAGAAGGTCTAACTCAAACAATCATCTTGAAATTGGCTATGTGGTGTTCTTCTCAGTGTCATCTAGATTGTTTTAAGTACAGTTAATCTTTAATTCCAGGGTCAGTTTGTGTTCCTTTCCTTGAGGCCAGTTCTTGGAACTGTGTGAGATGGAGCAGCTTATGTCATGGCTACAGTCTGATCTCCATGTGATTAATTTCTTCCACTTGGTGGAGATTTTAGTATTTGCAAACAGCTCAAAGGATATGGCTCGGAATATTATCTATAGCCCTTGAGGAGGAACTAAAGGTCCTTGACTCTGTTTAATGGCTAAACTACTATTACTTTGTCTTT